>NC_064811.1:129023036-129121050 GCF_023721935.1 Panthera uncia | reverse complement strand
CTCCCTCTCTTCCTGCCTTTCTCTCTCTCTCTCTCTCTCTCACTCTCTGCCTCTCTCAAACGAAACCAACATTTAAAAAATCCTTGATACAAATACACCTCCAAATATTAGAATAATCAGAGAAGAATTTTTTCAGAAATAAAAGAAGTTTCAGGGCACCTGAGTGGTTCAGTCAGTTGAGCATCCAACTTTGGTTCAAGTTATGATCTCAGGGTTCAAAAGTTCGAGCCCCACATGGGCTTGCTGCTGTCAGCCTCTCAGAACAGAGCCTGCTTCAGATCCTCTGTCCCCCTCTCTGTGCTCCGCCCCCTGCTTGCTCTCTCCCAAAAGTAAATAAAAATTTTAAAAAAGAATTAAAAGAAGTTTCATTTATTTCAGATGTGGGCGTTCCATGTCACCTCTATACCTGCCCCATTTACACTCACACATATGCGTGCCTAGAATTTGAGTTGAGAGTAGGAAGTATTTTATTTTCCAGAATGTCCTACTATTATGGACAGAGATCCCCAAATGAAAGTGACTCTGAATGCAAAAGGCCATTCATTTCTCTTTTATTTTGAAGGCTTTGAGTTTATTGGCAAAGAATGGGTGACCTCTTTTAATGTAATAAACAATGGCCAATATTAACAGAATCATGGATCATTGGAGATATAGTTTAGTTGTAAGAAAAGACACCAAGCATCTCTTTTCCATTTTGCCTTTAACTTATTGCTCTATTTCCCTTATTCCCAAAATTAAATATTAATTTAGTTCCTCTGACTCTCATTCACGATGGAAGCCCAACTAGGTTTTCACTGTTATTGCTTTCTTGAAATTTCTCTCTTTAAAGTCAACAAGGGCTTTGTAGTTCTAAATTTAACATCCTACATTCAAACCTCCTCCTGCTTGACATGTTTTAAACATCTGCTGTTATTGTCCCCACCCTACCTCTTCAATCTGCATTTTTCTCTTGATTTTTGGTTTTTATTCTTTATTTAAAAAAAATTTTTTTAATGTTTATTCATTTTTGACAGAGACAGAGACCAAGAGGGGAGGGGCAGAGAGAGAGAAGGAGACACAGAATCCAAAGCAGGCTCCAGGCTCTGAGTTGTCAGCACAGAGCTGGACGAGGGGCTCGAACCCATGAATGGTGAGGTCATGACCTGAGCTGAAGTCAAAAGCTCAACTGACTGAGCCACCCAGTAACCCCTCTCAGTCTTTTTAACTGGCAATTCCTTCTTTAACCACTCCTTAAATGTAGGAGTTTCTTGTTACAGTAACATTAATACTAATTTTTATCAGTTGGGATTAGGTTTGATGCATGTGGCTTATATAAGACAGAAACTTATTTCTTATTCCCAAAAAAGTATATAGTAATATGTCTCCTAAGTATCTTCAGGAAGCCATCATCCTAACAAATGGCTTTCATCTTCAAATTTACCTCATGTCCTGTCAAACCATGTCCTGTGGCAATCTGGAAGACAGAGGAAAGACAGAAGGGAAATGGAGTACCTTCTCTCTTTTAAGGAACTTTCCTGGATGTTCCATACAGCACTTTTACTTATGTCTCACCAGCCACAGCTCTGTCACATGGACATACCTAGGTGCAGGAGAGGCTGAGACACCTTGACTGTTAGCTTCCTATAGGGCTATCCTAATTAATATTAGGATTCTGTTAATAAGGAGGAGCAGAAGAATAGATGTTGAAGTAGGCAATTAGAAGTCTTAACCAGCCCATCTTTTCTCACTCTCTACGTGAGTATATGTTCTCCTTGGTTGACCTGACAATCACCGTAGCTTCGATTACCATCAGTAGGTTGATGATATAGCCTAGTCTAAAACTTTGGCCCTTTAATATCCATATCTTCAACTCATACCAAACACCTCCAGTTAGATATTTCTCATTAGTCGAAGATTGAACTAATTACCTTCTCATCAAAACCTGTTGCATCTTCTGTATTTCTTGTCCCAGCAGAGGCATCATTAACCCCCAGCTTCCTAATCTAGAAAACTTGAGCTCCTTCTCAGCTTCACTTTTTAATTCTTGTGTCCAATCTACTTCTAAACCCTTTTCTACTCTAAAAATGACCACTCTTAGAGCACTTTTATGCTCTAATGGTATCTTGAGCTAATCTTTTTTTTTTTTTTCAAGAGAGAGAGAGAGAGAGAGAGAGAGAGAAGAATCTTAAGCAGGCTGTATGTAGGGCTCAATCTCACAACCAATAGATCATAAGTCAAAATCGAAAGTCTGATGCTTAACTGACTGAGCCACCCATGTGCCCCTTGAGTTAATCTTTTCTAATTTGGGCTGTTTAACCATCTCTTAACCTCTCCCTTTACCACCATGGCTTTGCTCATTCATTCTCCACAAAGTTACCTTTTAAAAAATAAAGCACTCCTGCTTACAGCCTACCTTGAGGTTGAGTTGAAACTTCTTGGCTTTGCATTTAAGCTCTTTCACAAATTGGTCTCTTTTCAACATCTACATTCACTGCATTTGGATTGCATTGAATTTCTCACTAGTATCAGAAATACCAGATCCTTTAATGAGTCTGCTCCTTTGCATACACCGCCTAGAAGCCTCCCCTTTATCCTTAAAGATCCAGCTCATAGTGTTCCTTCTGCGAACTCTTCCCTAATGCCCACCCTAGAACATAGAGCCAGGAATTTTACTCTGGGCCCTCAGAGCTCTTGTTTCTACCCCAAAACTAACACAGTGGACCCCTAACTCTAACATATTTGTTTGCGTTATTGTGACACCAGACTGTGAACTCCTTGAGGCCAGAGCTCCTGTATGTAGTGCTTCCTGCCCTACTCCAGGATGTCTCACCTATTCCAAGATTATACAGTTAAGTTTTAAAAGTTTCTTCGAATATTTTTACGGTTTTTCTCTTTACGTTTAAATATTTAATTAGCTAGAATTTATTTTAATATGTTATGAAGAAGGTCTACTTTTGTTTTCTTATGGATGGATAGTCAGTTATGCTGGGATCAGTTATTAAAAACATTCTTTGCCAGTGGAATTGAAATGCCAATTTTGTTGAATAAAACAAATTGATGTGTGTATATATATATATATATATACACACACACACACATATATATATATATATATATATATACACACACTCTCCTGTGCTTTTATCACTTTGCTCATCTTTAAAGTATAGCTTTTGGTGAAGTATTATCCTTCTTACCCTCCACTTATTTTTTTTTTTAAGCCAAAAAATTTTACTTTCAGATTTTTACTTCTTTTGTTTGTTCTAGGGCTTTACAACGGTCTTTCTTAATTTCTAAATAGTTACTCTTTTAGGGAGTTAGGGTGAGTCATCTTTCTTTTTTTTCTATAACCCTGACCTCATGTGGAATTAGTGAATCATCTTTTAAATATGAATTTCCATGTATCTCATAAACTATTTAGTTTAAACAATTACTTAATTCCAAGTCTTTTAGAATTTTTAAGACATTCTTCCTGGACAAGTACATATTCATTCTTGTGAATGTTTCATAGGCAAAAAGAAGAATGTATACTTTTACATTTGTAGGTTGTGAAATCTAATATTATCAAAAGCTTATTGGTGGTATTATTTAAACATTCTATAGATTTTCCTATTTTATGTAATTTCTATATCACATTTTGAAATACATACATCTACATGTACATATGCTTATATAAACATACATTTTGTATGTGGTCGTCTGTGTGTGTATAATAAGATCTTAGTCTGTGGTTTCGTATGTGTGTGTGATCTCTTTGTATTCTAGGAATTTTGCTTTGTATGATTGGTTCTTTTATTGTCTAGTACATGAAAGATTATGACTGTTAGATCTTCTGCATGGATTGTACTTTTTATCATTAAAGTATTTTTTTACTTATTTCATCCTTTTAGAAAAGAATTCTACCTTGTCAAATATTAATATTGTCATCACTCCCAATCCTTTTTCTGTACATTTACCTAGGTATCTTTACACGTCACTTTCTTTAGAAAACTTTCCTAAAATAAAAGATGAATTTTAAAGCACAATTTTGTTTTAATTCATTTATTTTTGAGAAGAGGGAGTGCATACACTCACGTACACGGGGGGAGGGGCAGAGAGAGAGGGGGAGAGAGAGAAAACCTCAAGCAGGCTCCATGCTCAGTGCAAACCCGGCATAGGGCTTGATCCCATGACTGTGAGATCACAAACTGAGCCAATATCAAGAATTGGATACTTAACTGACTGAGTCACCTGGGTGCATTTTATTTTATTTATTTTATTTTATTTTTATTTTATTTTATTTTTATTTTTTATTTTTTATTTTATTTTATTTTATTTTAATTTTTTATTTTATTTTATTTATTTTTATTTTTTCTATTAAAATTTTTTTTAAGTTTATTTATTTTGAGAGACAGAGAGAGTAGAGGAGGGGCAGAGAGTGAGGGATAGAGAAAATCTCATGATAGAGAGAATCTGATGCAGGGTTCGAACTCACAAACTGCGATCATGACCTGAGCTGAAACTGAGTCGGATGCTTAACCAACCGAGCCACCCAGGTGCCCCTGGAATACTTTTGGTCAATAATTACTAGAGTTTCTCTAATTAAGGTGAGAACATTTTATAAGTTGATTTTTCTAGTGAGAAATAGTCATTTAGGAAGATTAAATAACGTGATGATAAGGAGCACATCTGGGAATGAACTCACAAGAATATTCTTACAGGCTTAAACCACCTAAGTTCCACACAGCATTTATTATCAGTTCTAGGATGATGATATTGTAGTTTAACATGATAAACATGGGAGTACAGTTGATCCTTGAACAACACAGGTTTGGACTGAGCAGGTCCACTTACATGTGGATCTTTTATGGTACGGTACTGTAAATATTTTTTTTATGATTTTCTTAGTAATATTTTATTCAGTTTACTTCATTGTAATAGTATAGTATATAACACATATAACATACCAAATATGTGCTAATTGACTGTTTATGTTATCAGTAAGGTTTTTGGTTAGAAATAGGCTATTAGTGGGGTGCCTGGGTGGCTTAGTCGGTTGAGCGTCCAACTTCGGCTCAGGTCATGATCTCGCAGTTTGTGAGTTCGAGTCCCGCATCAGGCTATGTGCTGACAGCCCAGAGCCTGGAGCCTGCTTCCGATTCTGTGTGTGTCTCTCTCTCTACCCCTAACCCACTCGCATTCTGTCTCTGTCTCTCTCAAAAATAATAAGTAAACATTTAACAAAATTAAAAAAAAAGAAATAGGCTATTAGTAATTAAGTTTTTGGAGAGTTGAAAGTTAAACTTGGGTTTTCTATTGTGTGGTGGCCTGAGCTCCTAGCCCCTGCATTGTTCAAGGGTCAACTTGATTATATATACCGTGTAATTTTAATTATTTCCCCAGTGTTATTTTTGACATAATTCTACTCTGTCATGGGCTCCCCTTACATTTCCAGTTTAGTTAGCAGACACTAGCGATGCAGCTGGTGAATCGGAACAAGATCGATCCAGGGAAGTTCACTAACCTCAAATAGAAAAGTCTAAAAGAAAAGGACAGCATATTAATATAAGTTCAAGCAGAATGCAAAAATCATAAACTAAAGATTTTTTTTATGCTTGAGTAACATAATACAACATCTACTATTTGCTGAAACAGCTTAAGAAGTAGCACCATTTAGAATTTGGTAGCCATGAATATTGTACAAGTTGCTTGTAGGTAATGAAATTTGCACAGAAACCATTTTGGGGATATCATATTTTATCTATTTATTCATGCATTTATTAATTCATTTATATACTCTTTTTAATTGAATTTCAAGTACTTTGTAAATCTCATTTATGGAGAAAAATCCTTAGTGAATTGGGGGTGGGGATGGCAAGGGCCTGAAACATCATAGAGGGGAGTAGTATGGTGAGGAATTTGCACCTGGGGAAGAGATTCAAATGAACGATATACAAGAGCTGGAAAATATGTCTTCCATTTCCACATCGTGAAAGCAACACTCGAAAACCACGTTGGTAAAAAAATTTAAGATGACCTTCCAGGTTTAAGCTAAGAAATGTTCAGTTACTGAACACTGGTGCCCCTCTTCTTCAGCTCATTGCTGAAAGTGGTTGCAACATAGCACTCTGGAAAATATTTGCTAAATCTACCTTTGATTCTGTCTACAATAGGTCTATGACCTCAAGATCACAGGCCTACATAAGCTATTACAAAACTGCTTAGAAGTATCTCCTTTTGAGAGATAAAGCAAATGTAGCAAACAATTGGTGAATCTAGGTGAAGGACATAGAGGTATTCATTAAACTATCCTTGCAATTTTTTTGTAAGAATGAAACTTTTCAAAATAAACAGTTTTTGGAGAAATGAATATAATTCAGTCAAAAAACAAAACAGAAAACATATTGCCTGTTGGTCACAGCTTGGTTGGGAGAAGGAGAGAAAGTGGTTAATATTAGTTCCAGTAAGACTATTTGCATACGACTCTCTCAGACTAATCACTTAGGAAATAAAATATTTGAATAAATAGAGGGTAGTATCATGTTCCTGACTGCTATCCTACACACATAAAGAATCGTCAAGAATTCATATAAAGGGTGATTTATGCTACAAGAAAATTAACATTAGGGAAAAGACATGAAAAGTAACTCTCAAAAGAAGATGGACAACTGATCATTAAACATTTAAAAAATCTCTTACTTGCTCTAGGAATTAAGATATGAAAATTAAAGCAATTATCAAAGTTTTAATTACAACATTCAGCGTTAGTAAGGGAGAAGAAAAATAAAAACAAACACCTGTAATTCTGTCTGCCAAAGGTAAATTGATACCATTTTTCTGGAGAGTCACTTGGCAATATATATATATATATATTTTAAAAACCTTTACAATGTCAACCCCTTTATTTCCTCCAGATAATCTGCTTCTAAAAATTTATTCTATATGTATCATATAGAATACAGATTATATATATGCAAAATAAGGTTATGTAGAAGGATGTTAATTTCAGAATTATCTTTATTAGAAAAAGGTCAGAAGAATCTAAATTTTAAGTGACAGGGACTTGCTTAAAACATTAGAGTCCATTCAGATGATGGAATATTATATAGTCTATTATATAGAATATTATAGAAAAATAACATTATAGAAGAATATTAAGTAACATGGAACATCTTCCATGACACAAGGTAAAAAATTCGAGGCTAGCACATTTATAGGATAACAAGAAAAACATAAACTAAGATAATAGCTGTTTTCCTATTAGTGTTGAGATTATAAGTGGTTCTACTTTTCCTATATTTCCCCAAATTTCTTCAAATAATGCATACTATTTTAATTACATAAAACCACAGTCAATGTTGTTAAAATAAACAGAAATTGTTCCATTTGCTGGTTTAGCCATAATTATGCACCAACACATTGTGCTTTTGTGCTGAGTTGAGCAACAGTGGAAGCTCAAGCAGGGAGCATCAACATGCCCCAGTATGGGGAGGGATAGAATTCAGAAAATCAATTTCAGCTCTGTGTACAAATGGTAGGTAGCATTTTTAAGCTGTTTCTGCACTGGAAAAAACTAAAAGTCGAATGCCGAGAATCACTAGAGCTGAAAGACATCAGAGTAGAAATAATGCTTCCAGCTTTTAGAGACTGTGTTGTTTAAACCCAAGTCAAGTTTTAAACACAGGCGTTGGCCACCTATAAAATCACAATAATTTCAAAGATGGCTACTCGTCCTAAATATCGCCTCATGGTCATCATTTGGGTGAAAGAAAGGCTCCATGAAAATGATGGGAGTCTCAGGTAAAAATGCAAACGCAGACTGTATCAGTCATTCTAAAACTCCAGCCAGGGATCAGAATCTATTGGGGACATTTATTTAAAAATACAGACTCCGAGGCTTTTCCCATGTAGAGACTCTGATGTAATAACTCTGAATTGACCCCAGGATATCTGTATTTTAAATAAGCGTACGTAATGTTTGGTGAGTAAAAGTGAAACAACAACATCAACTAAGTTGCTGCAGCTGGTGGTGTGTCACATTAACCTTCATTTTTGGCAATAAACTTCATATTAAAAAATATAACTAACTAAATAAATAAATACCTTCATTTTTGGCCCATGTGGAAAAATCTGTGCTCAGTGTAATAGACAATTTGTCAGTTACATTGGTTAGCTTTTTTTCTTGGTTCCTAAAATGCAGAGGAACTGGAAGTTGACGTCCCAAGTACATATACCCTTCCTAGTTTTTTTTATATAATTTCAGTCTTGAATATATAAGAAAATATATTATAGTTCTCATGCCACAGCATGGGATTAATAATTTCCAACCAGTTTTTTTTTTAATTATCTTCATAAAAGTCATTAGTCAGTCTTTTTTGAAACTGTTTTGTATATTTTAACTTGTGGACACTTCCTTTGTATTATATTCAAAATTGTGATGTTTGAATGGGCAAGATCAGATATGTAGCATATCTTATCAAATGATAACTTAAGAAAGCTTACTTCTTTCTAAATAGATATTACACATCACCCAGGAATGGTCTCCGTGTTTCTGCTATTTGCACATTAGCTAAGAATTGACTATCAGATTGTCTACTTTAATGGTTTTCTTTTAATCTGTGGCTTTACTTTAAGCTCTAACTATTCATTAGATCTTCTGTGAGTTTGTAAGGGGTTGAGCAAGGTCTGAGGGATACTGCCCTCGGATTGGGCTCTGGCCATCTTCCAATCCTTGATTCGATGGACTTTTGCTATACTCAGCCTTGCTGCACAAGTTCTACTTCTGGGCACTTGAGTGGCTCAGTCAGTTAAACATCTGACTCAATTTCAGCTCAGGTCATGGTCTCAGGGTTTAGGAGTTCGAGTCCTGCATCGGGCTCTAAGCTGACAGCAGGGAGCCTGCTTGGTATTCAGTCTCCCTTTTTGTCAACTCCTCCCCAGCTTGCTCTTTCTATCTCTTTCAAAATAAAAATAAACGTTAAAAATTTATTTTTAAATTCTACTTTCAAATATTTCCCATGTGAAGTTTCTGCATGTGACTTTATTAGAAAATGGGTTCTATACGAAAAATTGGGGGGAGGGTTATCCAAGATCTTGATAATCAGTGGATTTAGTCATCCACGATTTATGAATTTATGAAAATCGTGCTTTCTGACAGGCTGGTGATTCTGGAATCAAAGGTGAATAAGAGCTCATGATTAGTAAAAGAGAAAGGTATATAAAACAGAAATTGCAGTTAAAGTGAGGCTTAAAAAATGAACAGTAAATTGTCAGATAGCGTTGGGAGAAAAATGCTATTAATAATGGCAGCATAATATAAAAGGGCCTGACCTTCTCTGGAATGGTGGAAAATTCACTGTGACAAGAATGTAGATGTGCAGTGAAGGGGGCAGGAGAAGGTGCTGGGACCAAGTAGCAAACCATTTTCACCCCAAATCAAGGAATTTGGATTTGAACATTTAGATTACACAAAGCTGACATTAAGCAGGGAGGTAACTTGGTCAGAATTTCCTATTTTAGGACACTCTATGTGATGGCAGAGTAACAGATAGAGTACAGGTAGGGGTGAGACAGAACCTACGGCAGGGAAACCAGGTAAAAGTTGAAATTGGATTTGATGAGGAATCAAAACAGGGACAGCATTTCTGTGATAAAAAATTAATAACCTCTGCTTAGATGCAAAGGTTAAGAGGCTGAGCTATGGGACAATAAGTTTCTGTGAAAATCAGTGGCAATGATGCTACGTTAGGGAAGGAGAGTCTAGGGGCATAGGGTTGCCCAGGGCAGTGAAATGATGGGAGAACAGAGGATAAAGGCAGTATTGAGTTGATATACTCATTTCTTGGGAAGAAGTAGAAAGAACACAAAACCCACTTCTACTTTAGTTCCGGTGTTATCATGGAAAAAAACAAACATCCAATTGATGTCAGTAGGCATAATTTCCAGGGACAATAGGTAACTGCTGCTTCCTACCCCACTCTTCCTCCCAAAAACCAATTGATGAATATCAGACCCTCATTGTCCTCTTGGGATCTCTGATCCCAAAGTCTAGCTAAGGGGCAGCGTAGTGGTTTTCCCATGGTGCAGAGTGAGATTTTGAATCTTCATGTGTTCAGTGCCAGTTTGCTAGCTGCTCAAAGTTGTGATTGCTTCTCTTTTCTTCCAGGTTCAAAGCCTAACTCATTGATCATGTGGATTACAAAGTAAGAATAATTTATTTGCAACAATGACTAGTTTAACTAATAAGTCTTTTTGAAAGTTTTTTTTTTGTGTGACGGATCTTATATAAACAAAGAGTATTAAAGTGGGCTTTTGAACATAACTTTTTAGTTTGCCTAATACCTTTTCTACAACAAGGATAGAAAATTCCTCTTCCTAATTCGAAACTTTCCGCAACTGAAATTGAAATTATGAACAGTGTTCACAATTACTGTTTTAGTTACTCCTCGGTGAGAAATACAAAGGAAGAATACGAAAATAACTCGTGTGCTATTTTTAATGTCATTTAGCCTAAATACTTTTTCCCAAAAAGTCACACTCACGACCTTTTGATAGTTTTAGAGGGATATAATGTGTGAAAGCATATTCCAATGGCATAATATACAAAAATGTTATTACATATAGAAGAATAAAAATCTATGTTTTGGGGGTTATTGCTGTGGGAAGAAGGGTCTGATCTTCATAGACATCTTCTTCATTGAATACCAGGACCCCTTCCAGTTCATCCATACAACTCCATCATCTGTGCCGTGTTTCGCCATGTCCCAGCTGTAATGTCCACCCCAGTAATATCGGCCATTTGGATTGGCTGCGTGGCATCTATTATACCACCATCCGCCACCATCCTCTTTAGAACACTGTTTTTTGGGATCTGCAGTTATCCTGAAAGAAAATGTTTGGGGTTATTAGAACTGCAGTGCCGTCAAGTAAATTCTTTGCAAAGTGCCCGCAGAAGAGTGCTGCATACAGTGATCCTTCAAGTTATACGCTGGTTCTGTAAGCAAAGTCACACTAGCACGCAAAATGTCTTCCCTGCCCTACAACAAGAAAGGGAGAGAACTGGGCCTATGTGACAAGTCCATCTGTATTTGTTTCTTTAAACTGACATGACAGCTTTCAGCCGCCTCAGTGTTAGAGAACCCTGGAAAACAAAATGGAGGTTTCAATATACACTTGAGAATATATAGATACAGAAATTTATCTAAACGCTCACTATGTAAAGGGAATGTGCTCTCGTTCCAGTTCCATATTTTATAGTTGTATAACTTTCAGTCAATTACTTAATCTCTCTGCACTTCATCTGTAAAGTGAGAATAATAATAGCAACCTGATTGTGGAAATATCTTAGAGTGATAGATAAAGAGCTTCCTACAGTGGCTAACACACGGTAGGGGCCCAAGAAATGACAGCTGTTAATAACATGAGCTATCATTAATGACTCTAATAAAAACATCCATAGTGGCTTTTAAAGCAGGAGGGAAAAACACAATACATACCAGCCATCATTGTCCCTGTCATACGTGCTGAAGTACATGCTGTTGTGAATGGTCATGGTCTGGTTCTCTCCCACCAGTTGAGAGGCTCCTTCTATGAGGGCATTGCCAGCTGTTCCCTTATATTTGTTCACTGAGAGCTGGTATTTGTTGGCCTCGTTCTGTACGGTGAATCCTCCATAGAGTGCCTTCACCTTATCTCCTTTCCAGTCCTCCATTTCAATCAAAAGTTCTGTGGGACCCATGTTGGTAAGCTGGCTAATTTTATCATTTCCGAGCCAATACTCACCTAAAGGAAAAATAGAGTAAAGCCTCAATAGAAATAAAACGTTTGGAAATGAAAAACTGCCTTTCGGGGTGCCTGGGTGACTCAGTTGGTTAAGCATCTGACTCTTGAATTAGGCTCAGGTCGTGAGATTGAGCCCCGGGTCAGGCAGGCTCTGGGCTCACAGTGGGGAGCCTGCTTGGAATTCTCTCTCCCTCTCTCTCTCTGCCCCTCCCTGACATGTGTGTGTGCGAGTGTGTGTGTATGGGTGCTTGTGCAGTCACACACACTCTCTCTCTTTGAAAATAAATAAACATTTAACAAAAATAAAATAAAAACTGTTTTTCTTTCCTTATCTTTAACTTTCACATTCTTTTTGTAAACTCTTCTTAACCTCCTAAAACTCCCAAAAACAGACTCCCAAAGCCATGTTTTTTTGTAATGAAAAAAAAATTTTTTTACCCAAGGATGATTTTATTTTTGTACTCCCAGTTTTACCTGGTACACCACAGTATTTTTTCCCATCTGCATTAGTTGCAATATTTCCAAATCCTTGTTTATATGGATCCCATTTCCTGCCAAAGTCAACACTACCATCTTGACGATTCTGAATTACTGTCCATCCTTTGGTTGAAAGAAACAAAAATAGCATCTATTAACCGACAACAATCTCACTTTGAGGAGAATGTCTAAATTCCTCATCTATTTAATTTATTTTATGCCCAGGTATGTTTAGTGCTTCAAAATGTGTACAATAAGGAAATAAATATGAATGGAAAACTTAAAGTCTTTGGAGACTGCAAATGCTTTATCTCACTCCAAATTGTGAATCATAGATATTTTATAACCTTTAAAATATCAGGATGAATTCCAAATCAAATGGATCATTGTTAGTTATGTCAAGCTAGGTTTTATTTCTTGGCATTCTATGGCATCAAAATAATTACAGCATGATAGGTCAACCATCATCAAATACTTACCTCCATTCTCTGTGGTCATGTCACAGTATACTCTGTATGGTGTGATAGAACTGTGAGGCTGAATGAGATACATTTCAGATGTTTCACCTCCGTTCCTGATGATTTCCTCACATTCTGCAAACATAAGATAACATACTATATTCAGGGAACAACAACATAATTTCTTGGTCTTTAGTTATCAGTTGTGTAAGATAACTGATTACATAAGTTACTGAGGAATGCTTTATTTCAGACATTTGAGAAGAAGTTGTAGAAATTGAATCATCCTTGAAACATCAGTTTTGAGTTCTAGGGAATGAGAAAAGCCCTTCTCCACCTTCTTTGTCCTAGGATATTTAGAACCTTCCAGAATACATTGGTAAGGAGAAACACCCACATCCACCTACATTCTTCCATCTATCCAAGCAAGCACGTGCATTAGTCAAGTGGAGCTACCACCATCATTGCACTACAACCTGTTCGTCAAAAATTGGCGAATACATTAGGCTATGTCTGAACACAGCACGGTAGGGATATCCTCATGATGTGCTCTAACGTCATTAGGATTTGTTGGGGAAAAGCCACTAAGCTTTTTAAAGTTACCTCATATTTTTAGAGTGTTTGTTCTTCTGGAACTTTCTAGAAATATGTTTATTAATTAGTTACCTTTGCCAGACACCACAGGAATATTGCAACTGACTGTGCATGGGGTGCGGCAGTATTCCATCTGAGCTGAGACATCCGATTCTAATTTTTGTATTTTGCTTCTCAAGTTTTCCAGGATTGAACGGAGCACACGAAGGTTGATTGGGATATTGCTGTTCACAGTCTCGTCTATATACAGTCGGTGCTTTTCCAGCTCTGAGGAGTACTCATTTATTGCATTTTCATTTTCTGGAAAAATGAAATTATGTAGGAGTGATGAGCATTTTCTTCTGATAAAAAAGCTAGGTGTATTCATCCATACAGTTGTAATTTCAATTTTCTGAGAATAAACTAATAGCTGCAGAGAAATCATGATATGCAGTTGTACTTAGGGGAAATTATTCGGCCCATGACATACAAATTAACATAAAGTCTAGTTGCTGTATTAGTAATTTACCTTAGGTATAAGCTAAAGATTCTGCCTAATAATGAATCCAATAGGTTCTTTATTTCTCTGGTGAGGAAAAAAGGAGAAAGCAGTATTTAGACCTTCCATCTCAGAAGTTCAACATCATATGGATTGGATACCCTTGATTTACTTATCCATCTCACAAAAGTACACTAGAGCCTTGAAATTTACAAGAGGAATGTCATGATACCTTTGAAAAATGCCCAAATTTAGGTAAGTTACTCATTGAAATGCCTACGCCAGTCTTACTCACTAGCTTATTCCTACCACCCAGCCAAGAGCACTCAAGATTCAGATCTCAAGCACTCAAGAGCATTCAGATCTCAAGATTCAAAGATCTGGTAGCATTACCTGCAACACAAGTGAGTATGCCATAGATTACCCTTTTGTATTCAAAACCTGAAGTATTAAATCTATAAGTGCTAAATTTTGCTCTGAATATTGCCTTCTGATTCACAAGTTTCTTCTAGAATAAAAATAAGGACTCACAGAGATTTTTTTTTTTCTACACAAAATGATTCTAGCTGAGAATAAGTGCTGAATCATGCTTATATGACAAGTGGGAGGTAAAGGGGCCTAAGTGAGAACCGGAGGGTATTCAGGCTCATACTGAAAGCAGTAGACTGCTACTTAAGCTAATCTAGAAAGGTTCATCTTCTCAGAATCATGCATTCCCATGCAGTCAAACAAGTTCCAATTTTAGAGCAGAATCAAACATAAAACACAGGATACCTACCTTTTATTTGTTTCTGCCTGTTTTTCCACATGTCTTTTAGCAGTGTTATATACTGAAAGGTGCTAGAAGAGGACTGGGACACAGACTCCACATTATTATTTAACTCCTCTATACTTTTTCTGATTGGTCTTTCCTGTTTTACCAAAGTATCTTGCAACTGACATCCTGTAGGACACAACACTCCCTGCAAACAAAGAAAATGGCAGGCATTAGAGGATTCGGATTACAGGTATTTGTGAAAATACCACATAGTGAAAACGCAATAATATCACGAGCCAGTATAAAAACTTGCAATTTCATTTTCTGTTATGTAAGTCCAGAAATTCTAGAGTCATCATCATAGTCCTCTGAAGAGTAAAATTAGTACTTACCACAGAAAAAATAAGTAGGGCTGTGAAAATTTTACCACTTGAACAAATGAGGTGGGCAAAACACAAAGCTAAAAACAACATCCATGTACCTCATTCACAATCTCAGGCTCAAACTAAAGAGGACTAGAAAGGAGCCCTTATCCCAAGGCCCAGTAAGTTTTGTAGTTATTTCCAAAATAACGAAACAAAATAATGATAATAATGGGGGTCAAGGCAACATTAGGAAACCATAATGAACATAGGCTTTCTCTGCATGGGAGACCCATTCCAACAAGAAACACTGATGCACTCACCAGGTCTGGGTCAGCATGAAGACAGCCCCCAGCATCAGGGGCTTTTCTTTCTATTTTCTTTTGGCTGGCCACTGTTTTGGCTGGTCGAGCCCGATAGCCACCTCCACTAACGGGTGGTGGGACAGGTCTCAGGCTGGGAGCCTCTTCCCTCTTCTTGTCGAGGGGCCGATGACCACGGGCATCCACAAAACCCTTGGGGAACCAGGCAGAAATAAATGTAAAGTGTTATCAAAGATTTGAGATGTAACGATTCCAATACTCTCATTTCATAAATTAGGTTATCACATAATTAATGGTTTCTTTAAGGTCCATCAACTGGTTAGTCGTTGGTCTCTTCGGTAACAATAGAAAAACTGCGTGAAAAGTATTATACCTGAGGGAGTTTTTAAAAAGAGGTCTTAAAATAAAGCTGCATCAGATTATGAAGAGCGATGACATCAGATTCCTGAAACCTATACACTGGAATACATAAAATAGTAAGAAATCTACACTGTCAGGAGGAATTTTCTCCAGCTATTTGGATTACTAAATTCCTGTAATTATTGTTAATTATTTTCCCACTTTCAATTTTTATGAATTAGACGATCAATTTACCTAAATCTTATATAACAATATTTAAGAGGTAATACAGATTTTTTAAAAAAGTGAAATTTATTTTGGATTTCTTTGTAATCAGACAATCTTTGAGGCTAACGTGTTTGAAGAGGACTAAGGTCTTCTGGAGCCAGACTGCTGGGGTTCAAATCTTGACCCTACCACTTACTAGCTATCCAACCTTGGGCAAGTTATTTTTTCTGTGCTCTAGTTTCCTTATCTGTAAAATAGGGATAATAAGAGTATCTGCTGTCTAAGATGATTGTAAAGATTAAATGACATTGCATCTCACACCCTCCAAAGAGTTCCTGACACATAGTAAGTACTCATTATTTCTACTGCAAACACACAGTAGATACTATAGTTTAAATGGCTTTTCCTATACTAATTCCAATCCTAACCTTATCTTATATCAACAAAATTATTTCTTATACCATTCTCATGAAATTCCTACATGATTTCTTTATCAAACATCATAATTTTCTCATATTTAAAATAATTCTCAAGGCATGCGACTAAAATTATTTGCTAACTTAAAGAATATTACCTTAAAACATAATGAGGTGGAAAATATGCAATGCAATATAAAAGTGTTTGCTTGGATTAACTAAATTGTCATGTGGTCTTTGTCAGCAATTATACTTTGGGGGGCTTAATTACAAATTAACAAAGACTATATTTGATGAAAAGACTAAGCTCTCCAGCTATTCAGTGAGCCTAGAAGTCATGCAATGACTCTATTTTGAATTTTGCTGTCATTTATTCATTAAGTTACAATAGCACTTAACATTTAGTGTGAGTGTGCTAGGCTTTAAACCCAGGCAAGTTGGCTCCGAATCCCCCTGCATAATCATCATAGGTATCCGAGTATGTGTAATTGCAATAAAAATAATAACATGTGAGGATTTGGGGAAAATATACATATTTCATGAGGTCCCAGAGCTGGTCTGTTCTACCAGGAATATTATGAAATGTGATTCACCTGTTTATTACAAATCAAATTATAACAGAAGAAAAATATTTTCTTTCTATTTCAGGGTGCCATTGGAGAGAGAGCATTGACCATCTAGCTTTACAGAGAAAAGGAATTAAAAATATTTAAAGAAATTATATGGATATTGGGGTTCATGAAGATCACTCAGTGAAATAACTGAAACTAGAAAATCCACTTTGGAGCTTAAACTAGTAAACTATCTCTGTAAGGATTAGCTGATGAGTAGAAATGTAAAAGTGCTTAGCTAGGTATTACAAAAGTTTACTCTTATACATTCTTTCCATTCTTCTTAGCTAATGCAATTAACCAGACAAGCATCTCTTTATCTGTATACTTTGATAATTAAAACAACTTAGGTTCCCCTCAAATTCAACAAATGTTGCAAACAAATCCCTTCCTTGAAGTTTACTCTTATTTTTAGTGTGACATACTATGTTGTGCGCAAGAAATTTGATCATAATTCATTTGAGAACACAATTAAAATTCTTTAGTTATCTCCATAAATGCATTTCTGTATATCTGTTATCTTCAAACCAAGAGAAAGAAAACAGCAGAGATAGTAGTTAAAGAAAAACTGTTCTACGAATGAATAAATTATACTGAGCTACGTGTTTCATAACTATTAGTAATAAAAATAAATACTACTTATGACTTAGATTTGCACACTTGAAAAGAACGATCATTTCATTTTCTATCACTGTATTTGGTCTATTCTGCTTTTAGATTCATTTATAATTTTCATTCAGAAGTTGCCAGTAATTTCAGGAGCTATATATTACTTTCCTTCACCAAAGAGTAAGCTACCACAGCTTTTTTCTTTTAAAATACTGCTTTTCCTTTTTTTCATAGTCTTCAAAATTCTTAGATTTGTCCTCATAATTGTAATAATGTGTTGCTAGAACTAAATGAAAATCACAGTACTCAGGATAACAAGTGAGTAAAACAATCTTACCACAGCTCTGTCTTCTTCTCCCTGGGAAAATATAGATGAACAAGAAAACAAGAAATCATTATTTTGTTTTTATGTAAGAAATACTATGTAACATTCTTTAAATAAAATGGGTCCCACTTCAATTTCAGAACTAAAATCAATGTTAATTTCGTTAAGATAAATATTCCCATATGATTATGTTGTTATATTTTATATTAATAATATTAGTAATAATATAATAATTTTTAAATAGTCACCTCATCATAGTAATCAATAGCTTGTGACTTAATAATAAAAGCACACAGTAGTAGCAGTATTAGATTCTTCATGGTTTTAAACTTTTAGAAGCTCCAAGAAATTGTCCCTTACTTATGGACTTAACTGGGAGATCTTCAATCCTATATATAGCTGAAGCCTTTGTTAGGTAGGATTTTAGAAATGGTTACCCTCCTTAGTTAATATTTAATTTGTTGGTTCACCTGTTGGCTGAACCATTTTATCACTTAAGCAACATCTTCCCAGCAAGACTTATTTACTTGTCATAAAACTATTCTCTGTCGGCTGAATTTAGAAACACCAGGGTATTTCAATTCATTTAATTGGACAATACGAGGGAAAATTAGGGCATTCCTGAAAGAGATGTGTATCACCTTTCCTGTAAATTAATGTGCATGCTGCAGAGGCTCACAAAGAATGTGTGAAGAAATAAGTATTTTTAATCCAACCAAAAAATTTGGACCTACCCGCAAGGAATCCACTAAAACTGTGACTTCTCTAAAAGTATACAAATGTTTATGCTTTGAAGCAATCACGTAATTGAGTTTTAAAAGAGGCCAATAAATTAAGAATAATAGTATATCACCATGTGTTTATCCTTTCTTTGAGACATTAATCAGATTAGGAATATTAGAACTCATGCCTTATGCTCTGATAAACAAATATCAAAAAGAAAATACCATCTTTTCTTTTTGCTCTCCCCTCTTTCCACATTTTTTCCTTTATTAATATAAATTAAAATGTTCACACAATTCAAAACACTGTTAAAATAATTAATAAAGATTCCTAAACCAAAGCGTTATTATTGTGATTGGATACATAATTAACACTTTATTTTTTATATTACATTATATATATTTTATAGTATATTATATTGTTTATAAAAACAATGTTATTTTACCATTAGTGAAGGCTTCATACATCTATTTCAAATAGCGGCCCAAATAATAAATGTGGTCCATTTGCTTTCATTATTTTCTGTAAGCCACCAAATCCATGTCTCTTATCTTTCTATTTATTTGTTGCAATCAGGATTAGCAATTCTTACAAGAATCAGTGGGGAACTCAAAGTCAAGAACACAAATCCCATCAAATGTGTTGCTTTATGGCATTTTCTGTGTGTGTGTGTGGGGGGGGGTATGGAAAGTGAAACATTCTCAAGATATTTGAAAAATGATTTTATTTGAAAGATAGTAGGTTATCCATGTCTGGATCCGGAGAGTATATTTTTGGTGAAGTATAGTTGACATAAAATATATTAGTTTCAGGTGTACGACATAGTGATTCTACAATTCCGTACCTTAGGAAATACCACGGCAATCACCTGTCACCATAGGCATTATTACAGTATTACTGACTCTATTCCCTATGCTGTACTTTTCATCCCCATGACTTATTTAGTTTATAATGCAAGTTTAGGGAATCCTGGGTGGCTCAGTTGGTTAAGTGTCCGACTTCGGCTCAGGTCATGATCTCATGATTCATGAGTTCAAGCCCTGTGTTGGGGTCTGTGCTGACAGCTCAGAGACTGGAGCTTGCCTCAGATTCTGTGTCTCCCTCTCTGTCTGCCCCTCCCCCACTCATTCTGTCTGTCTCTCTCTGAAAAATAAATAAACATTAAAAAAATTATAATGCAGGTTTGTACCTCTTAATTCCTTACCTATAAACCATGCTTGGAAGCAGATTCTTGATAATGGCTCGAGACTCACTAAATTATTTTCTTCTCTTGGTTACATTCCCATAGGTTACATTCCCAAACTTCTTTTAACTCAAATTTATGAAGCTCAGTATTGAGTTTAAATTAAGTGAACTACTTCACTGGATTTTTTCAAATTTGTGTCCCATGTACTAGTACTGAGTAAGTACTGTATTTTAAGACTGGCTTAGTTTTAATTTTTCTTAGAAGAATACACATCTAACCATAAAAGCAAATATATGCATGTATTCATTAAAATGAGATGCAAGAAAATTTGTCTTCAAAATGTAACTGAGAAAACTCTCATTTTAATTATCTGGACAGGGTCTTATTTTCATGATGTCAGATCCTTACTGATTTGAAAAGACTATCTGATAGGAAGACTAAAACAATTTTTTTCTTTTGACGTAACATTATCATATTATTACTTCATTTTCAAGCACTGAAACTAGTGACAGAACCATTATTTAATTTTCAGAAGCTTATTAATTTTTAAGTTTCTTCTGGCATATAATAGAATTTTAATGTGTACAACATTAAAATGAAAATTCCTTTAAATTCCCACTTGTTTTTCCTCTGGTATTCCTGCCCTCAGCAACAGGAGGTGGAGGATGAAAACTACTCCAACATATATTCTATAAAAGTAGAGACTTAACATTCATTCCACAAAAAGATCTTGGGAGCTTCCTATGCAACAGGTAGTATGCTAGAGACACATTTGTGAGCAAGATAAACAAATTCAATAAAAATTTGTAGAATGAATGACTGAACTAGCATTCACTGAAACATGCCTCAGAAGCCAAGTCCTGATAATCATTTATCTTACTTAATTCTTGAAGCCACTAAGTTCTATAGATGATGAAACTGAGGTTCAGAGAGATTAAGTAAACACCCAAGGCATACAGGTAGTAAATACCGTACCAGGACTTGACCCAAGTTCGTCTGATGCTATAGACCATGCTCTGGCCCATTATACTACATGGCCCAACAAACTATAAACATTACAAAGAATTTACCAGTAGCTTTTTGGTTGGTTTGTTCTTGTTTTGGCCAGCTCATTGTCTCGGGACTATAAGGTCTCAGACTAGCACACTCACTCTTAGTCTTTATTTTCACCCTCAAGTATGGGTGTGGATGTGGATATTCATGTTGGTATGAGAGGTATGACCAATGCAGTGATAATAACTATGAGACTTTTTAAAATTCTAGTTCTTGTTAGATATTTTTCCTATTGAGTTATGTACAGTTACTCTAACACTCTAAAGTGCCTGATATTACAAAGTAAATTACCATATTTTCAAAGAGAAGAAATAGTTTTGCAGACATTCTGCTTATAAAAATACTTAAAGTTTTAAGAGTGTTGATGCCATTGGTGGAAGAGGAAGGGAGTACAATTTGTTCAGTTATATTTTCAGGTCAATAGTACTGTGTTCTTCCTATTAGCTGATACCATTACATAGGTCAAGGACAGTAAATCAGTGACAGAGAATACAGATAATCTGTCCTGCCCAGCAAGCAGCTCTCTGGCATGAAGGGCTGACTTGGGGACACTGATTGTCAAAATACTTGTCGTTGATACCTTTCCAATTCATGTCAGGCCCCATCTACAGAACACAAGGCAATTTGTGTCTATCAAATATTTATAGAGCACCTACTGTGCAGCAAGTAGTTTTCTGGGGGGCAAGGATATTTTGGTGGATGAGATAGACAAATGCTCTCTAATCATGAAGCTTTATGTCTACAGTCGAAGACAGAAAATGAGAACTACTTGTAATAACATGTACTGAACCTAAGTCAGGGTAAGATGAGGTTTTGGGAATTGTAACTTAGGGATATAACCTCCTTCAGATGGAAAAGGGATTCGAAAGGAAAAGTCTTTTTGGTTTGAAACCTGTTGTTTGAATGACTGTATGGTTTATATCACACAGCTCGCACATGGTAGGTATTTTATAAATAACTGTGGAACAAATTTATGAATGTATGAATGAAAAAATGATTAAATGAATGAAAGGAGATACTGATTATCTTTGTCTAAATAGGCATGGCATTTGAGAAACTATACCAAATCGCTGTTAGTCTCTGTATTTTTCTTTTCTTATCCTGCACTACAGTTTGAGAACCACTATTCAAGAAGAAATTAATAAACAAGAGCTGGAGGCTAACTTAGACCAGAGCTTTGATGGGCAAGCTTGAGGCCAGTATGCCAATGACAGTTGTAATTGGTCAGCCATTTGCAATGGGAAAGCACATTGCAGGGAAGAAGCGTAGGGGCTAGCTCTGTGTCTTATGGAGAGTCTTTCTATTGACTTGGAAGAAATCAGTTTGCTTTTCTGAAGGAAGCTGATAAAGAGCATGGCAAGAGGGGAAAACAGGACATTTTCTTCTTTAACACAGTGCCAATAAGAAAAGCTAGAGAAAAGACAGAGATGCTCTTCTGCTCCTGTCACATTTAGACTCAAAACCACAAGGCTGTAACGGACACCTGTTAGACTGATGCTCCCTTCTCCTGGAATGACCCTTAAAACATAGGGCTCCCGTAGTCCTGATAGTATAGTGATGCTCTGATCCTCCAGCCACAGATGGTTGAGCTGGTGGTGGACTCCTTCCCTGAGCTAGCCCTCTCAGCTTCTCTCCCCCAATGTAATATTTTCAGAGGAAATAAGCAAAGAATCAGGTTGATTGACCTGGTGTCACATTCATAGCAGCATTCTGGAGAGAGAAAGCCTGCCAACGTTGGCAGCAGACGTGACCAAAACCTCTAAACTTGCTCATTTGATTATTCTGTCAAATGTGTGAGACACCTGATGTCCTTCTAACAGTACCCACTCCCCTGTTACCTTTTGGTAACTTAGGCTGAGATGGCTCCTGGAGTTTGCTGAGCTAATCCAAAGGGAAACTTAAGAGCAAATTTTTAGAAATCAGACTATTTTTTAAGCATAAATTTCACATTAGAAGGAAAAGCTGTGTTTTCAAACAATGCAATAAATCACTAAAGGTTTTTATACTTTAAGTGTATAGTACCAGCAATAAAATCTGTAGAAAATAAAAGTTTTTATTTTATTTCAGAGTATTTTAGGAAAATTCATTTAAAAATATTTCACTATTTAATAACTATTTCTTGAATTAAAAATATTTTCAATAAAATGTGCTCAGGATTAGATTAATGGTATAACAGACATTTATGATTTTGACGTTTCCAATCTAAGAATAACTGTGCATTTTCATCGTTTCAAGTCTTTTTGGAGGGATGTGCCCCTTAAATATTTTCCTAGGTCTTAAACATTTTGCATTTATTGCTGTCATATATAAGATCATTTCCCCCATTATATTTTTTATCTGCATATATGAAAGATACTGATTTTTTCCATTAAGATTTTTTTTTAAGTAATTTCCACACCCAACGTGGGACTCAAACTTACCCCGAGATCATGAGTCGCATGCTCTACCGACTGAGCCAGCCAGACGCCCTGGAAGCTATTGAGTTTTAAATATTGTTTTGTACTCAGCTCTCTTACTGAATTGTCTTATTTTTCTAATAGTTTTTCCAATTGAGGGAGAGAGGAAGAGCAGGGGAGGGGTAGTGAGAGAGAGGGAGACAGAGAATCCCAAGCAGGCTCCATACTGTCACTGCAGAACCTGACACAGTGCTGGAACTCACAAACCATGAAATCATGACCTGAGTTGAAACCAAGAACTGGGTGCTTAACTGACCGAGCCACCGAGGCGGCCCTCAAAGAGCATCTTGTAATTTAATGTCAGAAATAACTTTTATATAACCTGGATAAAATGTGGCATTAACTTACCTAAATATATTGGAGAATAATTCATTTTCATAAAATTTACAATGAACAGAAATACAGACTGTCCTGACACAAGCAATTCTCTGCCTTACACACAGAAGAGGGCTAAGATTAAATTAATTGTTGTTGCGATAGTAGCATTTTTTCAGGAGTGAGCACATAATATACACATCCAGAGACACACAATTTCCTACTCTACAGACTCAATACCTGCAACTCACATCAAAATTAAGGTCTCAGTGCCTTCCATCCCCACACGTAAGTGTCTAAATCTTAACACCTCACTTATTCAATCTTTCAACAAATTTTGAAGGCCTACCAATTGCAAGTTATCCAGATACTGGGTGTGTGATGTGGATATCACACTATACTCACCCCATACGTCTATTGGGGAACACAGATAATTAAACAAACATTACCATCAAACATGGTAGTATATGAACTCAGCTAAGAAAACTGGAAATGTCACATTGCTGTTTTTTCTGTGTCAGCATAAACACTGACACATTTTTGCAAAATAGAAACACACAAAAAAGTAAATTATGAGTCATTATCATGTTCAATTTGACACTTGTTTTTGTGACATGGGCTGGGACTTCACAAAGTAGAAGGAGAAATTGTGATAAATAACACTTCCCTTCTCTCTCTCTCTCTCTCTCTGTCTCTCTGTCACATGCACACATCCCTCACTAAGATATTTCTGACAGTGCAGCTTCATTATGTCCCAGGCCTTTCCAGGCATTAACTGGAAGAATAGCTCCCTCACTGTCTCCTGTGGTCCCAGAAGCTTTCCTCTTAACTCTGTTACCAGAAATCACTTGCTAACACTACCTTGGCATTTGGGCTCATTCTTAGCATTGCAATAAACAAAGATCAAACTCCTGAAGAAATGTGCAAGTATTCTTTTTAATTGGTTCTGATGTTAGAAATTCAAAAACACATGATAATTTCCACCATTCCTGCCTTTTGAATTAGTGAAGAATTACACATCTGAAATTCATGGGGCAAAGGACATTTTGAGTCAAACAAGGCTAAAGAATATTGCATGGAAAGAAAGTAGTGTCTGAAAGAGATTACATATTTAACCTAAACTGAGAGAAGAAGAAATACTATCCATCTTTTTAGGAGTATAAAAACCAGAAAACACTTCCAGTGAAAAATCTGATGAAAATGACACTGAAATCCATATTCATGTGACCTTCTATCACTTACTCAAGGGCAAAGGACACAGTATTTGAAAGAGAATAAAGGTATCTTGTATATTGGTGAGTTTAAGAAAAAAAAAAAAAGATCAGTTAGTAAAGAGAGGCCTTCCTTAAAATATGTACTATTGGTTTTACAAAGACTTCATATTTACATTAATAAATCACTCACAATAATTTAGGTGGTAAATCCTTCTATCCTTATAAAGATAAGGGAAAATTCTTATTAGGGAAAAATGCTCCTATCATTATGAAGAGCAGCAGTGACCCCTACTGCTCAAATAAGGCATCTCTGGGTGTCCACCAGGACAGATTCTTAACCTTTCATGGGTTCTAAATCCTTTTATGAATCCAAAGAAATCTATAGATCTTTCACCAGAAAAAAAAAATCAGGTTTTATATAAATATAAAATTTATATACAACATACGTAATTCATAGATCCATGAGCTACATAAGGGGGTCACTGGGCTCTATTTATCTATCTAAAACTTTTAAGTGGATAATACAATTCTATAGATTCAAGAGAGCCTTTTAAAAGGAGAATAATCTAGTGCAATTTACCTCAATTATTACAATATTTTTAAGACTTTGGGCTTATAAAAATTTTCTAGGATGATTAACATGTTAATAGACCCAACTAGACAGTTATTATATTGCCATAGTTATATTAGAATCTTGTTTGTATCTCTATAATTTTACTGCCTTTTAAAATCATACTCTTTTGTATATCTATTGCCACCAATAGGGAAGTTATAAACTGATATAGCTTCCCAAGTACATATATATTTCTTTGCAAGGCCTACCACTAGTGGACACTGTTATAGAAAATCAGTTCATAGGCCAAACTGCTACTCAAATTCAAAGATGACTTTATTTTCAAGCAGGAACATGATCTTAATGTTTTTAATGAATAAAAAAATCAGTTTCTTTTTTTAATCAGTGAATTTCTAATGAGATTATCATTTCACATCGCTATACTTTTTATAAGATTATTTTTTCCCCTCTCAAAAGCATATGCGGGGTGCTTTGGGGACAAGATCAGTGGAACTGAGTAGGTTAAGGAGCAAGCAGGACCAGTGAAAGACTGGTCTATTCAAGTTTACAAATGTCTACCTCCATCAAGGTTTCTTTTTACGCAGAAAAGTAATTGGGCAGGATTAATCGAAAATTGCATTTTACCTGGGTGAAAAAACAAAATCTCAATACTTGGGCACCAGGCTGTGTATAAATAAAAATGGCTCAAGTCTTCCATTGCATCCTTTTTTCCACCAGCTTTGAAAGCTGTATCCCGGCATTGTTGATGCCACATTAATTAGCAGACAACTAGGAAATAGCCAAGAATTATGCAGTTTTGAGAGATTAAACAACATCTATGCAGCATAAAGTAAGTTTGGGGTTTTGCCATATGTTAAAAATCTTTTGCAAAATTTCTCAAATTGAAACAATTCCGCAATATTGACTCAACAAGTGTTCACTGGACAGTGTAAGTGGGATTGCTTTTCGGAGTTAAGGCTACAAAGGCGTCTAAATGCTTCCAGACAAAATTAGCCAAGTAGCGGAAGCAGGCGACATAAATTGCGGGGGCGACCCCCAGAGTTTTAGCGCTGACCGAGGTTTGCTCTCTCCAGATCCTCCCCAGAGCTGATTACTTAGATTCGCTGAGAAAAAGGATTAAGCTTCCGGGAAATACAACGCAAACAGGCACACCCTAAACCAAAATAGTTAAGTCACAGAATAAGGCAGAGAACTTTATTTCAAGCTTTCTCCAAGAAAGTGAACGAGACCCTTAGGTACGCGGTACCAAGAACCTGCCAACTCAGGCCCGACACTACGTCCCCGGAGAAAAAGACCCGCCCCCTCGATCCCACAAGGCCGGCGGGCCACCAGCACGCGTGCGCGGACTGCGTCAGATCCGGCGCCAGGGCGCCCGATTCCGGAAGGGACTGCACAGTTGTGGCGGCGGTTTCTGTGTTGCAGGCTAGCGTTTCTTGTCTGCTGGAGCGGCGGGTCACCCAGCGGCATCATGGTCGAGGTAAAGTGGCACTTGGGCGCTGAGGGGTCGTTCGCTTCTGGAATGTTTTTCTTCGGCGGCAGGCGTGGGGGACCAAAGGTGTTCGGAGTTTGGAGAGGGTAGAGGCTGCGAAAGGAGGCTCTCTGGCTGAGGCCGGGTAGTCTCTTTTTAAGGTGTTTAGGGATAGAGGGAAGCCGGATGGCAGCATTAGTTGGAGGTTACCCTCAGGCATGAAGCCGGAGAGAATTCTTACTGCCTTTTTACTCTTGAGCCTTTGAGCTCGGCAGTGTCCCCGGAGGCGGTGCTTCTGGACCGCTGATATTCCCCATCTGCAGAATAGAGTTCGTGGTTGTGTGTCCTAAAAGATTGGCAGTCTTCTCTGGTGTTCACTTAGTGCCTTCCATCAGCTCTTCCCCAGAAAAACCTGCCATTTTGAAGTTTTGCATCTTTCCCTGTCTTGAACAACCATTCTGTTAGACAGCCTTGTCCGTCTTATCTCAGAAATATTTCTTGACTCTTGTCCGTATCCACTGCGTTCACTTTAATTCAAACCAACACCATCTTTCATCTGGACAAGAGCATTAGCTCTTTGCTGGTGTCCTTGCTTCCATTTTTGTTACACCCTCCTCCCTCCGTAAATTGATGTTTAAAACGTAAGTTGATCATGCTTTTTCTGCTTAAAATCCTTTACTGGCCCGATGTTACTAGAGCAAAAATGCAGACTGTTGGAATGATCTTCAAAAAACCCTTATCCTGATCTGGACCTTGCCTACCCTTGGAACCTCATCTCGGTGTCACAGCCCACCTTCCTACTGAACATATACAACTCTTGCGGCTCCTGGCATCATTGCAGATACTGAACTGTGTACATGGCATTTTCTCTTTACTAAATTGTTCTTAACTCTTCTGCACAGAGCTAACTCTCTACTTAACTGACATCTCAGAGAGGTTTTTTTTCTTTTTAAATATAATTTATTGACAGATTGGTTTCCATACAACACCCACCGCTCATCCCAACAAGTGCCCTCCTCAGTGCCCATCACCCACTTTGCCCTCTCCCCCACTCTCCATCAACTCTCAGTTTGTTCTCAATATCCAAGAGTCTCTTATGGTTTGCCTCCCTCCCTCTCTGTAACTTTTCAGAGAGATTTTTCATAAGTATCCTAAGTTCTTTCTGTGTCTCATGCCCTTGCTTGTTTCCTTCATAGCACTTATCAAAATGTGTTGCTTATTTTTATCTGTTTTCTCTTGAGCACCTGGACCATGACTGTCTTTTCATCATTCTTTTGTTAACGTCTAGCACAGAACCTGCCAGACACATAGTAGGAGCTCAGTAGATATTTACTGAATAAATGACCAAGCTCAGGCACCACTAGTTGGTATGGGTGGGTCTCTGGCCAATGAAGAACTTCCTCTTCTTCTAAACTTGACTCCCATAGCTTGCTACAAATAGCCATGGTGAGTGGTAGAAAGCAGTTTACATATTTAAACTTGTAAAATGTATAACTAATTTAAATTTAATTTAGGTTATGATATGTGTAATTTGCAGATGGATATGTGATTATAATCTTTCTTTCTAGGAGGTACAGAAACATTCTGTGCACACACTTGTGTTCAGGTCATTGAAGAGAACCCATGACATGTTTGTAGCTGATAATGGAAAACCTGTGCCTTTGGATGAAGAGAGGTAGGTATTGTTCCTTTTCAGTTGCTAGAATATTTTAACTACTTAATAACTGGGGGAAGAGAGCAGGGAGAGGGGGACCTTTAAAGATTAGTGAGTGATACTAACACTCATAGGATATCTATTCAATAATGAATGGTGTTTGGGCATGATTTAAGCTGATTTAACTTTTTTTTGGCCTTGTCTTTTACAGTAAAAATCCCATTAATTAATTGCATTTATAAATACCCAGTAATTAGGAGAGTCCCTTTTAGGTGTTATATCTTATAATCAATCACTTTGTATGTGCTTTCAGCTTCCCGCTGCTCTCAGAGCCTTGCTGAGCTGAAATTGTACCTGGCCAGTACCTCTACTCCCATCTTTTCTCGTTAGTATGATGAAGATTTTTGAGTGGTGGCATATTTTTGGTTCTACATCTCCAGCTCCAGTCTGGGATTGCATTATGTGCAGTGTTCCTTCTTTGTCCTTTACCCTTCTTTTAAAATCTACTTAATTCCTAAAACAAGCATTTATATTTAATTTATAAAGTGAGCTATTCTTAAAATTTGTATAAGTGCATTTCTTTAAAAAATACTGAACTAATTACATACTTCGATTAGTTCTAATTACTCTTTTTAGATACATCCAGTAAAGGTTATGATAGAAACTTTTGCTATATTTTTATATTTACACATTTGAAGGAAAATATATTGACCTTGAGGTTTTTAAAAGGATATATTAGTTTCTATGTATTTTTAAACCAGACCCTTGATAACTTATCATGAAAGGTTTTGTATTTATTGGTTAACAACCTAAAATGTTACTTAGACTTAATGGATGCTATGTGGTGGATTATGAACAAAAGTGTGGAAATGCACTTGGAAGTTTTGAGCTTTTTAAAATACTACTTTAAAAACTTCATAGAAATTTTTTCTACATGATTAGGCAAACCTAAGCTATTTAAGTACTTGTGTTTCTCGGCTATCTATGAATATATTTACTTTGGTTCATATTTTTAAAGTACTCAAGATACATTATTATGTTCATAATTTTTAAATAGTCACAAACGGAAAATGGCAATCAAGCTGCGTAATGAGTATGGTCCTGTGTTGCATATGCCTACTTCAAAAGAAAATTTTAAAGAGAAATGTCCTCAGAATGCATCGGATTCATATGGTCATAAACAATATCCTGCCAATCAAGGTAAGTGTGGCATTATCAGAAATGTGATTCTTTTTAAAAGTAGAAATGTAATTTTTAAAAATAGAAAAATGAAATGTTCTAGTGCCTGTTCTGGAAGGAATGACTAGAGCCAAACCCTATTGAACTAGTGTACCAGTATTATAATGGAAGTCTTGATTTCCTCACTGGAGTAGTGAGTTGAGATTATTGGTTGCTAGGTTTTTTCTTAATAGGAAATAAAAAAGTGGTAGAATCATAATCGCAGAAATTATTAGGATATAGAGAAGGTCACAGTGGAGACTAAAGGAAATATTTCTAACCCATGGGGAGACCATCTATGTATCTTGGCTGTAATTCAGAAAGATGATACTAAGCACTGGCATTCTAATGCATAAAAATAATCTAACATTCCACTGAGAAATCATTTGCTTGGAAGAAAAACCATAGTTGATTTTTACTTGACCGAACAATCTCTCTACATACCATTAAAATTGTACAAGCTTTCTTGACATCATATTAACAAAAGGTCAAAAGAAATAGCTGTGTCCATGGTCTTCAGAAGCCAAAACAAAAATGATCAATTTATCTTATATCTGACATTTGGGTTTAGTTGGGAAAATTTGAGAAATTCAGTTGATAATTTAACACTTATTAAAAGAGATGATACTTGTACATATGATAAATTTGCCAATGATCACAATGATTTTTTTCCTTTTTTTAAGGACAAGAAGTTGAATATTTGGTGACAGGTACACATCCATATCCACCAGGACCTGGTAAGTGAGCTATTTTATATTGAAAATATCTTGTAGGCATTTCCTTGAATGAACCAATAATATGATTCCTATTGCCTATAAAATACAAGATAAACTTAGCAGACAGGCATCCAAGCATAGCATTTATTTATTTATTTATTTGTTTATTTATTATTTTTAGGCATAGCTTTTAGATGATAGTAAACTAATACTCAGTATCAGATATATTCATTGAGCAAACATTTCTAAGCACCTAAATTTATATCAGGCACTGTGCTAGGAATTCAAAGACAGTAACACTGCTCCAAGCTAAAACATGCTTATATGGAGGTTTAAACAGACATGTTATTATCATTAAACTTATAAAAGTGATTGAAGTGTTAGTGTAGAATCAGGTGTGATAAAAGTGTCTACTAGATGTCTGTGTAGAAAATTGGCACACAGATGGAGTGGCTAGTATATTGGGGTGGAGGACAGAAAGCTTAGTATATCTAGTTTTAGTAATTTTATTTAAAGAAAAGAAAATTTTTTTTAACGTTTATTTATTTTTGAGACAGAGAGAGACAGAGCATGAACAGGGGAGGGGCAGAGAGAGAGGGAGACACAGAATCTGAAACGGGCTCCAGGCTCTGAGCTGTCATCACAGAGCCCGACGTGGGGCTCGAACTCACGAGCCGTGAGATCATGACCTGAGCCGAAGTCGGACGCTTAACCGACTGAGCCACCCAGGCGCCCCTAGTTTTAGTAATTTTAGAAGACAGAATTTACCATAATGAAAGCCCAGACAGATTAGTACTTCTTGTTTAGTAATTTACATTTACTCTTGGAAATATTCGGTTAGTATTTGGGGGCTGCTTAATTTTTATATCTGCAGGTAATACCCCAAAATAATAGAAATTATCTTTACTGTCTTGGGTATGTTAATACCAAGCTGCCTGTGATTAAATCAGATTTGAGTTATGTGATTTCAAGTTACATTTATTATTAAAAAGTTAGAAATAAAAGACTCACAAAACATAATAGACGTTTTTATAGTATCACCACCTGGAGATATCCCATGTTTGCTTCCAGTATTTTATTTTAAACCTATGTAAATGAAATCAAAGATAGCTACTGAAAGCAATTGATGTTTTTCTTTAAACAGGGGTTGCTTTGACTGCAGATACTAAGATCCAAAGAATGCCAAGTGAATCAGCCGCTCAGTCCTTAGCTGTGGCATTACCTTCTTCTCAGACCAGGTATGAAGTATTATGCTTCTAATTATAGAGATTTTGAAAACATAATTCATTGTTTCTGTTTTTCTTATTTTAAGATTTCTTTATAATTATGTGACGTTTTCCTTTATCATTGCTTACAAAAATTTAAAGAATTGGTTCTGCAGAGCACATGACATGACAATTAATTGCTTAGAATGTGCTATTTCTTTTGCTTCAGGGTTGACGCAAATCGTAATGCACCTGCTGGAGGTGAATACCGACATCCGGCGGCTGCTGACCGTTCACAGCCTGCAGGGATGACTTCAGTAAGTTTCTCTGTGTCAAATCATGCTGCAGGTTTCTAATTTTTGGAACTTGTTGCCTTATTTTCCTTTATTGCAAGAGTCTTCAGTTAAATACTAAATAAGTGAAAATTTGCCTTGGAATTACTAAAGTAAATAGTGGCTGACTGAGCTAGTTGTTAGTATTTCATGGCCCTAAAATTTAAGTTGCTAGTGAATTGGCATATTTTTTAGAATTTAACATTTTGTTATCCTGTGTCTTTTACACATTGTAGGTAATGCTTATTTTGATGTATATAATGTGATGTTGCCCTTTATTATCCACTATTAAAAGTGCAAGGAATACTATTCTAAAACTTGTGTTAATATGGTTTAAATATGAAAATCTCTTTTTTGTTAAACTCTTAGTTGGCTGACACAGTTTAGTGCTGTTAGTAATGTAATATTCATAGGCTGTAGAACTTGTATGTTATAAATGAGCATTTAGAAATACATAAGTTTATGTGTAAGTAAATGGTAGCTAAATTGGTGAAAGTAGTTATAAAAAGAATAACTGAAAATACCTAGTTTGTTTTATTATGCTGTCACTTGAATAACTGCAGGCTTTGATTCCTTAATTTATTATGCAGTTATTTGGCTTTATGAAATGAATTAATCTGTGGTCTTCCCACCACATTTCTTCTTTTGCCTCCATTCACAGATCTCTGCCCAGGCTTTCTGCCTCCTTAGGAGGAGGTAATGTAAGCTTCTTGAGGGCAGGAACTTTATGGCTTAAGTATGTTTTGGATGCATGGATGGATGCTAATAGTAGATGGTACATCAGCTAGAATACCTTATATTTAGTTAGTTAGTTAGTTTTTAGTGTTTATTTATTTCTGAGAGAGAGAGACAGACAGACAGACAGAGCACGAGCAGGAGAGGAGCAGAAAGAGAGGGAGACACAGAATCTGAAGCAGGCTTCAGGCTCTGAGCTGTCAGCACGGCACAGAGCCCGACGTGGGGCTCGAACTCACGGACCGTGAGATCATGACCTGAGCCAAAGTCGGACGCTTAACCAGCTGAGCCACCCAGGCGTGCCTAGAGTACCTTTTAAAATGTTAATTAAGTATTTTTGGAAGGTAGTTTCTGCTTTGCAATATTAAATCAATAATTTTAAAATACAACAATGACAGGCGGAGACATTAATCCACTTGCAATCACTCAAATAAAGGTAGGAGCTTCTATAGAGCATTTACAGAGTAGTAATAATGTCTTTGTAGTAATTGTATGAAATAGGCACTGTTATTTCCACTTTACAAAGCAGGCATAGAGGTTATGTAATTTTTACCCAAAGTCAGTCAGCTAGTAATTGGCAGAGCTGGGTTCATGAACCCATGCTTAGTGATATGTGCTCTTAACTCTAATGTTCTGCCTCTGAGATTTTTTAATTGATTTTTAAAATTAACATGCAGAAAATATAATTCTGATTAGAAGTCTTAGGTGTGCAGACATTTTCTAGTTATGCAAACATTTTAGCTGTCTTTTCATCAAAGGGGGTAAAAAGCCTCATAAATCCCCTTTTAAAATTTTTCATTTTTGATTTAACATGAAATGTTAGGTATGTCTTTAACAATAATGTAATCTGTTCTATATCTAGGCTGTTATGGAGGCTGGCAATGCCAAGAACTCTGCACTGATGGCTAAAAAAGCCCCTACAATGCCCAAACCCCAGTGGCACCCACCATGGAAACTGTACAGGGTGAGTGAATCTGTATATCATGCCATTACAGAAACGATGATTGCTTTCCAGTTACAAGAGCTGAAGGAGTAGAATAAGGAGGAAAAGCAGTGAATATGAGCACTGGTAAAGTGATCTGAGACCAGATGAGGGAAGGGTTAGGCCCCAATCTTGAAAGATAGATCTTAGGAAGACTTCTTTAAGTAAAAGCCATGTATGTATTTCCTATAAAATACAGTATAAAATGTTGACAGAAAGCTATTAGGTGTAGAGAACAGATGAAATAAATTCTCTAAGTGTTTGAAGTGTTTAATATGAAGGCTAGGAGGAAGAACAGCATATGACAATGTTTCTTTGGCTCTATTGATGATCTTTTTTCAATTATAGTAAATTAAATGATTCAAAATGTACCAGATTTAAAATGAAGTATATATAGCAGAAAAACTGTAACTGCACTTAATTTACTATATGTGTTAAATTTGGTTTTTTAATTGTACACTAACATAGCCTTTCTTTTAGTGTACAGACCTAATAAATTTTATTAGATACATAAATTTGGGTAATCACTGCCCCAGTCTGTATATAGAAGTTCCAGCAACTCAAAAAACACTCCTATGCTATTATTTTACAGACATATCCTTCCCTACCCATGGTAACTGTTCATCTGTTTTCTATATTATAGTTGTGCCTTTTCAATTTTGTTATATAATGGAATTATATGGTATGCACCTTTTGAGACCGACTTCCTTCACTCAGCTTAATGTCTTTGAGAGTCATCCAAGTTGTTTCATCTATTAATAGATTCCTCTTTGCTGAGTAGCATTTCATTGTATAGATATATCAGTTTGTGTATTCATTTACTGAAGATAAATTCTAAAATCTGTCAAATAATTTTACAAACTTATTTGAAGATGTGAGGACGGGCTATTCAAACTTGACTTATGTGCAATGAGTTGAAATTGAATAAACTTTTATGTGTAACGAGTCTGCCCATTCTACTTTTTGTTTTATGCAGGTGATCAGTGGACATCTTGGCTGGGTTCGCTGTATTGCTGTAGAACCTGGAAACCAGTGGTTTGTAACTGGATCTGCTGACAGAACTATAAAGGTAATAAAGAAGGAAGAAAAAAAAATAGGACTTTGTATTTGCTATATAAATTTTATCTTTTATTTTCCTGGGTGGAGATTTCTGTTGTACTTTCTGTGATTTCTTAGACCTGAGTTTGGGGTAAAAGTTACTATATTTATCAATTCACTGTTCTGAATAAATATGTTTGAGAAATGATATTTAAGTAACAAGTTTTCCAAACAGTACATACTACCTACCACTATTCCTTGATTTTTACATTTTTTCTCTTCTGGTTACAAAATTAAAGTATGCTTATTTATTAAAAAATGTGGAAAATATAGAAAAATATAAAAGAACACAGACCCATACATAATCCTAACACTGTCAAATAATTTGAACATGAATTTCTGTTTAGTATTTATTTCTGTGCATATGTGTCATTATATTTACTTCTGAGCTCTTTTCCTGTGTGTGTAAGTGCGTATTTTGTTTATTTTGAGGTCAAGAGAGAGAGTGTGTGCACATGTGCATGAGAGCAGGGGAAGGGCAGAGGGAGAGAGAGAAACCCAAGCAAACTCTGTGCTACCTGTGCAGAGCCCAACACGGGGCTTGATCTCAATGACCTGAGCTAAAATTGAGAGCTGGGCGCTTTAACTGAGCTACCTAGATGCTCTTTTATTTTATTTTTTTATTTTTTATTTTTTTTTTAAACGTTTATTTATTTTTGAGACAGAGACAGAGCGTGAACGGGGGAGGGTCAGAGAGAGAGAGCGAGACGCAGAATCGGAAACAGGCTCCAGGCTCTGAGCTGTCAGCACAGAGCCCGACGCGGGGCTCGAATTCACGAACCGCGAGATCATGACCTGAGCCGAAGTCGGCCGCTTAACCGACTGAGCCACCCAGGCGCCCCCCCCAGATGCCCTTTTAAATGTGTATCTTTAAAAAGTCATGCTTGATGTATAATTTTATACTCTGGTTTTTTTCCCACTTAATATTATATCAGAGGCATGCTTCTGTGAAAAAAGGATATATCACTTAGGTATTCTATACCGTTTTCCTGTTGTTAGACATGAAACTTTTTAGTTTCTTGATTTTCACCATCACAAGTAATGCCGTAATTAATTGTTGAGCCTAAAGCTTTTTGCTGCATTTTAAATTACTTTGTTACTATAGATTCCCAGAAATGGAATTAATGGGTTAAGCGTTTTTGAGGTTGACACTCAGAGTACAGCTTATTTTCCAAAATGGACTAATTGATATTTGCAGTGTATGAGAGAATCCTTTTCAGCACACTGATTGTGTATTTTTAAAAATACCTACTAAATGTTAAGCAGAAATGGGTATCTAATCTTTTGAAAACTGTACATAAAAAAATTTCTGGTGGGTTTGAACTTTTTGATACCGAATAAAGCTGCTTTTAGGTTTTTTCAACATACATATATATTTATTTATTGAGGTATAGTTGACATACAACATTATATTAGTTTTAGGTACACAACGTAATGATTCAGTATTTATATACATTGTGAAATGAATACCACAATAAATCTAGTTAACATCTGTTACCATACATAGTTACAGATTGTTTTTTCCTTTTAGAGAGAATTTTTGAGATCTACTCTCTTTTAACAACTTTTAAATATGCGATGCAGTATTAATAAATAACAGTCACCATGCTGAACATTATATCCCCATGACTTACCTACTTTATAACTGGAAGTTTGTACCTTGACTCTATCCATTTTGCCTACTCCCCACCCCACCTCTGGCAACTACTGATCTATTCTCTTTATCTCTGAGCTTTATTTGTTTGTTTGTTAATGTTTGTTTTTAGAGTGTATATGCCAGTAAAATCACACAGTATCTTTGACTTATTTCACATAGCATAATGCACTCAAGGTTCATCCATGTTGTCATAAATGGCAAGATTTCATTCTTTTTCATGGCTGAATCATAGTTCATTGTGTGTGTTTTGTGTGTACAAACAGATACACAACACATTTTTTTTTTTTTATCCACTCATCCATTGATGGACATTTAGTTTGTTTCCATAGGGTTTTTTTTTTTTTTAAGTTGTTGCCATCCTTGGCTAATTTAATGTTATTCATACTTTCATTATCTATGATATCCTTTTATATATACTAAGATTTTGTCACTTATTGCAAGTACTTTCCTAGTTTGAACGTGCTTTTTTTATTCTATTTTTTCCCTGCTTAACAAGGAAGATTGGTGGGAGATTGTTTTTGAAGACTTATTTTTAATATCAAGATTCTAAAAATTTGCTTTGGAATAATCCAAAAGAAAAAAATTAAATCTTCTTTGATTGCAGATCTGGGACTTGGCTAGTGGCAAATTAAAACTGTCCTTAACTGGGCACATTAGTACAGTGCGTGGTGTGATAGTAAGCACACGGAGCCCTTACCTGTTCTCCTGTGGAGAAGACAAACAAGTCAAATGCTGGGATCTTGAATATAATAAGGTAAGCTTGTAGTTGAGGATTTAAAACATTATGAACCACTGTTTTTCTTTCTAATTATAGAGATTTTCACTTTCCTGCTTTATTTTCAGGTTATAAGGCACTATCATGGACATCTGAGTGCAGTGTATGGTTTGGATTTGCACCCAACAATTGATGTGCTGGTAACCTGTAGTCGAGATTCAACTGCACGGGTAAATGGAGTAGACCTTTGTGTTTATTCGTAAATATATTGCATCTTACGGTATGCATGTTTGGTAATGGAGTCACATGTGATTTGTTAAGAGAATTGAAGATAGTTGACTTGACCTGTCGGTAGCCTAGCCCCTGAGTTTCTTGACTTCTGTGTTTTTTCACCTTCGTTTTCAGTTCTGGGGCCTCATCATGTTTATTATCGGGAGTGCCCTGCCTCTGAAATGTGACACTTGTACGTTCCCTTCCCGTCACTACAACTATTTTCCATGAGCTGTTTCCTTCAATAGTCTCATTATACCCATTCTTACACTTTGGGTACCCTAATCTTTCAGGGTTTTGTTGTTGTTGTTGTTGTTGTTCCCATCATCTGCCTCCTGTCTACATTCCCCAGCCAGCTTATAGATCATTATCTTTCTTTGAAACAGTTTTTCATTATATTCAGGCACGGTTGCCTAGTAAGTTCCCAGCCTTGAATTGATCCAGTTACCTGCCTGAGATATGAATACCTGTTCTGACAGTATGTCTGTTGTGTTTTTATAGATTTGGGATGTGAGAACTAAAGCCAGTGTGCACACATTATCTGGACATACAAATGCAGTTGCTACAGTGAGGTGTCAAGCTGCAGAACCACAAATTATTACTGGTATGACTGATAGCTTTTAAGTTTATAGTGTATTTAATCAGAATGCATTATGATTATGCATATACTTTTCCTATTCACTATGACTCTTGCTTTGTATTATAGACACATTGGGTGTGCATTTGAAATTTACTGTGGTAATTTTTCATTTGATTGTTTTTATCTCAAACTCTTTACATATCAGAATATATCACATCTCAGTATCATGTAATGTGTGATTAGAAATGCTTCTGTTAGATACAATTAGACATTGTTTCATAGTATCAAAATTACTGGTCTAAGAAGTTGAAATTAGGTGAAATACCCTGAGACCAATTACTTTTAGAGCTGGTTTGAGTCTTGTTTTACTTACAGTAAGATTAATAATAGATCTTTACTCGGAGTGCCTGGGTGGCTCACTTGGTTAAGCGTCGGACTCTTGATTTCGGCCCAGGTCATTCTCTCACAGTTGTGAGATTGAGCCCCGTGTTTGGTTCCATGCTGAGCGTGGCGTCTGCTTAAGATTCTCTCTCTCTCTCTCTCTCTCTCTCTCTCTCTCTCTCCCTCCCTCTCCCTCCCTCTCCCTCCCTCTCCCTCCCTCTCTCCCTCCCTCTCTCCCTCTCCTCTGCCCCTCCCCTGCTTGTACACATGCACACTCTCTCAAAAACTAAAAATAAATTTAAAAAAATATTAGATCTTTAAGACTAGAGAGTAATTCATTCACTTGATGTATTTTATTAACTACAAGTTTTTTCTTCCCCTCCATGAGGAGTAACATCATGTATTTGCTTTGTTACTCGCATTTGTTCTAGCTGTTGAGTTGAGAGTGCATCAAGCATTTATTGCCTTTTTTAAGAATTAAATTTAAAACCAACCTAAAAATTAGAACTGTGAAGTAATTAGCCAAGAGTTGATAGGACTTTCACTTAGTCTATAAGTATCTATGCAAGACTCCTTCATATTTTGTTGTGTTTAATTTTTGCGTTATTTTTTCTGATCGAATTTTGAGCGTGTGTGTGTTTTTATTATAGGAAGCCATGATACTACAATACGATTATGGGATTTGGTGGCTGGAAAAACAAGAGTCACATTAACAAATCACAAAAAATCCGTCAGGGCTGTGGTTTTACATCCTAAACAGTAAGTGTATTTTCCTAATTCGCTTCTCTTTTTTCAATATTTAGTATAAGTATGGAAAGACCAACACTGGTACTATTTCAGTAGTTATTTAGCTGTCATTTCCAGGCCTGTGCCACTTACAAGCATGCATTTCTTTTATTTTCCCTATGTCGTATTTTGCTTCATGACCTATATGTGATAAGGAAAATTTTCTACATGGTGAGCTATGATAGTGTCAAACGAGACAATATGAATAAATCATTGCTAAAATCTGCGTGTCAAAGTAGAGGCTAATAGAAGATAGATTTAATGTTTTGATAGAAATGTTACTGGGCACTGAGACATACATAGAGTAGTTTAATTTTTAAGTTAATACACATAGAAAAAAATAGTAGGAACCGTGACCTCATAATCAGGTTATCCATAGAGGTGAGCATATTATCACAGCCTGTTTATTATATCACATCACCTTGACACTTTTCTGGTCACATTGATATCTTTTCTGTACCCATTATTTCCTCCCTCCCTCACTTTTTCTGTCTTCCTCACTCACTTTCTTTTTTTTCCCCCACTTCCCTTTTCTCTTTCTTTCTCTGTTTCTTTCCTTCTTTTCCTTTCTTCCTCTTTTCCCCTCTCTCCTTCTCTTGCTCTCTATCCAAAATAGTTTCATAACCCCTTGCCCTTAATGTGAATTTAAGGTTTTGTACATTTGTTGCTTTAACTCAGTGTAGAGCATTGGGGAAATGAGAATAAAACATTAATCTTGGAATTAAAATACACTTAAAATATTTATTTTGAAGATCTGATTTGACTTGGAACAGATATCTTCATATTTTTACCTCTTGGTATGACAATAATATTTTTCTAAAGCTACGTGGACCCATAAATGCACATGTAGAGAATACAGCCCTAACAAGCTTTTTTGAACTCACCATTTTATTTAACTTTGTGTACTTTGTCACTAATTCTTTGTAATCTTATTTCAGTTACACATTTGCATCTGGCTCTCCAGATAACATAAAACAGTGGAAATTCCCTGATGGAAGTTTTATTCAAAATCTTTCTGGTCATAATGCTATTATTAACACACTGACAGTAAATTCTGATGGAGTGCTTGTTTCTGGAGGTAAATTAAGATTTTAGAGATAAATGTGTTTTAGTCTCATTTTTTTTCTTTTGGCAAATGAGTAAACGTTTATAAAATTTCTAAGCCATCCCACCTAAGTATTATAACAGAACTTGCCCAATTACTGTGTATTTGGATGTTCATATGTGTGTTCATGCATATTTGTAATACCTGTAGCATATTTCATAGTTTAACCGTATTTGAGTTCCCACATGATAAATCTAAGGAATTCATGCTGGGAACCACCTAAAGTTTGGTTGTGTATTCTGGAATTAGATATTGTTTTGTGGTGCTTTTTGAGCTCTATACTAAATTCTGAATTCACACATAAAAATAGACGAACCAGTATTAAGAGAAGCTTGAGTGCCTATGTCTTACATATCTTTATAACTATTTAATCTTTATTGTCACAGTACTTGACCCATGGATGGTACTTAAATGTTTGTCAAGCTGAATTGTTGATAGGACACCAAGTTTAATTAGATTTTTTTTTCCTTTAAGCTGACAATGGCACTATGCATCTTTGGGACTGGAGAACTGGCTATAATTTCCAGAGAGTTCATGCAGCTGTGCAGCCTGGATCTTTGGATAGTGAATCAGGAATATTTGCTTGTGCTTTTGATCAGTCTGAAAGTCGGCTACTAACAGCTGAAGCTGATAAAACCATTAAAGTGTATAAAGAGGATGATACAGCGGTAAGTTCTCTATTTCACATATATTTTAAAGTAAAACAAATCATGCATACCAATTTAGCAAGTGCTTTTTCATTTTAAAGGTATTGAAATTATCAGAAGGGAAAATAACCTTCATAGTATTAAAGAATTTGTCATCTTGAGTAGTGTCTGTTCATAGATTTCTGTATTGGTTTCATTGATGCCAGTGAATTATCCTTATTTACTATACTTGGGAAATCTTGCATCCACAATAACCACATATTGGGGCTCCTGGGTTGCTCAGTCGGTTAAGTGTATGACTTCGGCTCAGGTCATGATCTCACGGTTCGTGAGTTCGAGCCCCTCGTTGGGCTCTATGCTGATAGCTCAAAGCCTGGAGCCTGCTTCCGATTCTGTGTCTCCCCCTCTCTCTTTCCCTTCTCTGCTCATGCTCTCTCTCTCTCTCCTTCAACATAAATAAACATTAAAAAAAAAAAAAAAAGAATAACCACAAATAAATAAATTCCTATGCGGATAAATTCTAAAATCATAAGCTTTGGTATTACCAGAATACCTAAATAGCAGTTTTATTTGAGATGAAAAACCATGAACTAAATTTGTAGTGAACCAGTCGTCCTTTATTAGATTCAGATAGTGTCAAAAGTTTGTCAACTATTTTTTTTTAATATAATTTATTGTCAAATTGGCTTCCATACAACACCCAGTGGTCATCCCAACAAGTGCCCTCCTCAGTGCCCATCACCCATTTTCTCCTTGCCCCCACTCCCTTGTCCACCCACAGTTTGTTCTCTGTATTTCAAAGTCTCTTGTGGTTTGCCTCCTTCCCTTGTCAACTGTTTCTGAAATTGTTAAAGAACTGCTAAATGTGTAATGCCAACTAATGTAATTTAGAATTGATGGCCTTGTTTTTGTTAGGGAGTTATTAATTAAAAAACTAACAATATTTGGTTTTATTTAATTTTCTGTTTTCAGACAGAAGAAACTCATCCAGTCAGCTGGAAGCCAGAAATTATCAAGAGAAAGAGATTTTAATATAACATTGTCTTCATGGTGGCTCCCCCCCCACACACCCTTTTTAAAAAAAAAAAAAAGCTTGGTGTTGATGAGGATATCCAGTCATTTTGTGCTCTGGCTAGGAATGCAGAAACCCACATGCTTAAATCATTCCTGCTTCGTATTTTATAATAAACTGCCCCCCCATGTTATTTTCTAAAATAAATAATTTGAGATCCTAAGAAGATGCAGATATCAAGCATACGCAGGTTCATTGAACATAACTATTCTAAAGATAGAATATTTGTCAGTTTTATTCAAAGACACTTTTTAAAAAAACTTAACCAAACTGCTTACTATAATAAGGATATGTTTTGAGGGGAGCAGTTGTGTTTTTGTGTGTGTGTGTGTTGTTTTTTTTTTTTTTTTTTTTTTAGTCCTTTAAGAACTAGCATCTGTGACTAATAATTTGGGATTAAAGGATTTGAAGTCTTACTATAATTTATGTATGTTTATTCCACAGTTTTTGAGTGTATGCTCTGCAGAGCTCTGCACTGGATACTGTTCAGGAAATAGACAAGCAAGTTGTATCTGGCCTCCAAGACTCTAGTTTATGTTACAGAAATGCAGTAAGGGAGAGGCAGGCAAAAAGCTGGAGTAGCACAGAGGGAAGAGCCAGTACTTTTTCCCAGAGAGCATGTGGAAGACTTCATAGAGTCAGGGGTATTTGAGCTGAGCCTTGAGACGGCACAGAGGGAAAACAGTTTTCTAAGATGAGGCATAAAGTGAATGAAACCAGACGTGGGAAACTCTGACGTGTTCTAGGAGCAAAGAGCTGTCTGCTGCAGTTGAGTAATGAGAACAGCTGGTTGGTGCTGGAGAATGTGCATGTTTGCAGTTTGATTGTATTCCAGAAGCAGTAGGATACCAAGATAGGTATCAAATCCTGGAGAAATAGCAAGATACCAGCGGAGGTATTTGAAGCTGTGGCAAGCCCTGTAGTCTTCTTTGAAGACTTTCTGCATAAGGGTTACTTAAGTTTCTGATACCTATGCCTTGTAAATGAGTTTTCTAATCCTTGCCCTTAGGATCCTGAGTCCCCATCAGTCAAGTCCAACTTCACTTTCGATAGTTAGAAAACACAGTTACAAGAACAATTAAATTGTTTTCAAATTAAAAATATTGCACCATAATTTTGAACAAGTATTTCTGAATTATACATATCCCATCTTGCATGCTATAGGTGGGAGTATAATTTTATAACCTTTGGGGGGGGGTTTCAGAGTATATTGAAAATGCTCAAACCATTTCGCTAAACTCTTCATTAAAAATGAAATTACTAGGAAACTGCCTAATAGGAATAATCTGACAAGTGTACACAAGCAGGTTTATTGCACCTTTGTTCTTTAATAATTAAAACTAGCTCAGAGGTCCTACCAGTAAGGGACTGGTGTAATAGATTATGGTACCGTCATGCAATTTATTTCTATTCATTAAGAGTGAGGGATGTCTCTGCATTAACAATAAGATGTCCAAACTTTTATGTAAAAAAAAAAAAAAGTTGCGGAAGCTTTTTTTTTGTAGGATAACTTGATAATGCTGTAAAAAATAATGGAAAAGTAATACCACATTGTTGTCAGTGGCTTTGTGAGGGAGTGAAATTGTGGGAGAACTTTCATGATTGGCTTTATATATTTCTATAATGTTTTAATTTTCTATAAGCATGTATTTTGTAAACTTAAATAAAGAAATCCACTACACTTGCATCCCTGAGAGATTCTCATATATCTTCTAACACAAGAAAAATAGAGGTGAGGAGGGTCACATTCCTAAAGGCCGACCAGAAACTACAGCTAGCACAGGGAGGTGAGCTAGCTTCTTTTCTGCCTAGCAAAGCTTCAACTGTTACTTATTAGACAAGTACCACATTCTGAATAGCATTTACAAAATCCATCTCCCTTCATGCTATCTTGTATTACGATGTTCTCGGATCCTCTTGGAAAGAGTTCATTCACCATATGTGTTAGGACCCCCATGAGATTTCAGGCAGAATTAATGCATTTGCTCTTTTTTTTACCCACTTGACGGAACCCCAACCCAGGGTAAGTTCAAGTCTCTTACCTTGCCTATGTCTTGTGTATACCCAAGCTGCAGAACTTTCCTACAGGAAAACAGCTTTGCTACCTGGACTCATTTTTCATTTATGGCCTGTTACCTTAAGTGGGCCAATAACAATGATGGCACACACCTTTCTGTAGTTAATCCCTTCTGCCTCCTGTTGCAACAACTCTGAATGCACAGTTGTTACTAGACCTAATGTTCCCTCCTAAGTCTCACCTATTTCTCTATTCCCTTTTATAGCCAAACTCCTTGAGTTGTCATAACTTCATGATCTCTCACTTGCCATTCTCAACTGACTCCAGTCCAAACATAGTGAAAGTAAATGTGTTCAACTGTTCTTAGGGAAATGGAAGAAACTTAAGTAGTATGAAGGAGTTGGTAGGAAATAAAGCAATGAAAAAAAGATATACAAAGTTAGCCTGAATGTCAATTTTTTTTTTTTTTGCACAAAAATAAAGTAGATGCAATTATTTAGATAAACCAATCAAGAAACACAAGAATCATAAATGTCCTAAAAAAATAAAGGGGTAAGGGAGACAATTCTGTTCAATTCCATGCCATTATATGTTTTTTTTAAGTTTATTTTGAGAGAGTGGGAAAGGTAGAGAATCCCAGGTAGGCTCCATGCGGTCAGTGCAGAGCCGGATGTGGGACTTGATCTCACGAATTGTGAGATCACACCTGAGCTGAAATCAAGAGTCAGATGCTTAATCCACTGAGCCACCCAGGTGCCCCATCCATGCCATTATTTGAATAGCCAAATAAAATGGTTAATTTTAAAGAAAAATATATTTTATGGCAGATTTCAAAGATACAGAAAACTTAAATTCTTGTAGATGAAATAGTTTGTCAAGGAATTAATCGTTACCATTACCACTTGCACATATCACTTAAGTGCATTAAGCTTCAAAGTGGAATTCTAATTTCAATGCACTATAAATTTTATAGGATCTAGATAAGGAAAAGATTTTATGCGTTTTAAAATGTATTTCAAAGATATCCAAATCCAATGATGCACAAATAAAGGAAATGATTTCATCTTGCTTGTGAATACTGATGGAAAAATCATTATTAAAGGCTAATAAAAGAATCAAACAGCACTTACCTAAGTGAAGTTTATTCCAAGAGTGCCAGGAAATTTCATTATTAGGAAACAGTATAATTCATCATATTGGTTTATATGAGGAGAAAAATGAGCGTCTTCACAGATGGTAAAGGGGTATTTCAATATAATTTGAAATCCATACTTAAATAAAAACAAGACCTACTAACATAGGAACAGATGGATATTTCAAAAACTTAATTACCCTATAATGAGTTGTTAATAGAAATATTCCTGTTAATGTCGAAAACAAGGCAGGGATATCCATCCACATCACTATTAGGTTTTTTAAGACTTGTCTGGAGTTTTCTAGCTTTTCTGGAAGTTTTTTTTTAGAAGATATAGAGGTATATTGAGGCATCTGTGTGGCTCAGTCAGTTGAGCTACTGAATTGTGGCTCAGGTTGTGATCCCAGGGTCATGAGATGGAGCCCTATGTCAGGCTCCACGCTGAGCGAGGAGTCTGCTTAAGATTCTGTAGGTCTCTCTCTCTCTCTCTTTCCCTCTGCCTCCCTTCCCCACTCATGCTTGCTCTCTCTCTTTAAAAAAAAAAAAAAAAAAAGGTAGAGGTAGAGGTATAATAATTGGAAAGTAGGGAAATAAAATCATTGCAGATAGTTTGATTATGCACCTGGAAAATCTAAGAGAACTGATTGAAAACTATTAAAAGCAATAGCCTATTCAGTAAGGGCTTGGTACAGAACCTGATACTCATGGGGCACCTGGGTGCTCAGTCGGTTAAGCATTGGACTTCGGCTCAGGTCATGATCTCACAGTTCGTGAGTTTGAGCCCTTCATTGGGCTGTGTGCTGACAGCTCAGAGGCTGGAGCCTGTTTCAGATTCTGTGTCTCCCTCTTTCTCTGCCCCTCCCCCACTTGCTCTATGTCTCTCTCTGCCTCTCAAAAATAAACATAATATATTATAAATAAATAATAAATAAATAAATAAACATTTAAAAAAAACCCCGATACTCAGAAATCAGTAAGCAGTAAGATCTAATGGAAAGAAAAAAACTCTCATAAAATGACAAAAAGATGGAGTAAAATTAAAAAGAAATATGTAAGTCCTGTATGAAGAAATTTTCAAAATCCTCCTTAGGGATGGAAAAGAAGCCTTGATTAAATGAAAGGCATATTATGGTCTTGGGTAAGAAACTTCAGGATGTCATTTCCCTTTAAATTCTAGTAAATTAGCTCAATCCTAATAAAACTGCATATTGTATTTTTTTTATCTATTATAGAAAAAAAGCTGATTCTTAGTTCTTACAGAAAAATTTAAAACAATGATACCTAAGATAATCCTGAAAGAACAAAAAATGAGGGAGGGAACTAGTCTGGTATGGATACATGATCAATGAAATGGAGTACAGTCCAGAAATAGACCCAAAAACAAATGATAATTATGTGTATGGTCAAGATAGCCTAGCGTAACATGCTCAATCTTACTTAAATCCAAATTTAAAACTACAATAAAAGCTACAGTTTTCACCAATAGGACTGTCAAAGTTAAAAAAAAAAAAGGTAATAATATACGTACAGGCAGTGTAGGAAATAATTTTCTATTTTGCTGTCCCAGAAAATTCATTGGTGAGAACTTTGTATTAGCAATACTTTTTGAAATTACAAATGAATATGATTTTTAACCCAGAAATTCTAGTTCTAAGAATTTGTGCCATGAATGTGCTTGTATGTGCCATAAATATGCTTGTATGTGTATGCATCATTTACAATAGAAAAATGTTGAAAGGTGTGTGATTACTGGACTAGGCTCAAGAAAAAAAGGGGATCTGGTAAAGTGAGTCTTATGTTAATGATGCCTTGCATGTTTACATTTTACACACAGCTGTCTTGTTCACGATTGCATATGATTCCCCAAGACTTTTGAGAAGTAAGTTGGACCAGTACTCCCATTTTACAGTTGCAGAATCAGCTTTAATAGGCTCAACGCATGATTAACAGGGGAGCCAGTGTGAGAATCCAGGGTGTGTGTGTGTGTTAATCTCTTGCTAGCAAATGGCACTCTTATAATTTCTCATTAATTCCCAGAACGGTTCCTTTCCATTGATTTAAAGGGCACTTTAGGGGAAGAGTAAAGCAAATATTTATGTTTCTCCTGAACTGACAGCATTCCTAGCCAAAAGTAGCCTTGGTTCTAACAATGGCTTCAGTCCATATACCTTTTCCAGCTATTCAGTGTTTAACACATATATTTTTAAATCTATATATATAATCTATGTCACTACCTGTCTACTGTTTATCAATCAATCATCTGCCTAAATTTACTTTGAGGTTAAGGAAATGCATATTTTTAGATTAATATCTGTTATGTGGATTCTTATAAATTAGTAATGTCTTCAAGGATTTGGAGATTTGGGAGATTTTAGGAAGAGAGAAAATTACTGATTTGAGGAGACCTGTATATTTGTTGAACAATTTTTTTTTTTTTTTTAGTTCATATACACTTAGTAGGTGTTGTAGAAGATACCAGAATTATAGTGTGTGATATCTACTTTCCAAGCTGAATTATAATCATGGATGACAATAATAAATGTTTATGTAAGGATTGAATAAGAATATAAGAGATTTCTTTCAACCAGAATCATAAAGTGTTAAATGGATGTTATATCCTGGGAGTGTGTGGGGGGTTGGGGAGGATAGCGCATCTAGAAAAGCAATGTTTGTGAAGGAACTCAGTCTTGGACTGTACTTTGAAGGATGGGGAATATTTAGGCAGATAGACAAGTGGGGAATGTATGAACCTGATCTTAACATTGTCACTAGATAAGCTGGACTGGAATTCAAACTGGGCTTCTGTTACTTCGGCTACTTCTGCCTCTGTGAGAAGAAAACAGGCTTGACCTTTTAATAGAGTTGGCCTGGCAACTGAAACTGGAGAATGTAATCTAGGAAACTGGGAAATTCTTTGAGACTACAGTTGGTTCAGATCTTGAAAATGATCATTTTTATGCGGGCACACACTATAGGCACATACTTGAACAACTTGGTTTCTGTTAGGGATGCCTGGCTGGGTCAGCTGGAAGAGCATGTGACTCCTGGTCTCAGGAGTTGTGAGTTTGAGCCCCACCTTGGGTGCAAAGATTACTTGAAAAATAAACTTTCAAAAAAAAAAAAATGGTTTCTGTTAACCTGGACAAGCAAGACAATTAAAAAAAAAATTTATGTTTATTTATTTTTGAGAGAGAGAGAGAGAGAGAGAGAGAGAGGCAAAGCACAAGTGGGGGAGGGGCAGAGAGAAAGGGAGACACAGAATCAGAAGCAGGCTCCAGGCTCTGAGCTGTCAGCACAGAGCCTGATGCAGGGCTTGAACCCATGAACTGTGAGATCACCACCTGAGCCGAAGTCAGACGCTTAACCAACTGAGCCACCCAGGCACCCCTATGGGCAAGATAATTTTAATAAGACACTCTTTATCATGAGAAGGTTTTGAATAATAGATACCCACCAAAAATAAGGACTGACTGAGTTAAAAAAGCACCAGCCGTGCTGGGAGCCTCACTGTTCCTCACTGCAGACCGAGCCTCTTACCTCAGGGATAGCTGGGGCTTTGGTGGCTGTTCTCTGTAGTCTGTGGGCTCTAAGGCCAGACTCTCACAGTGTCAGTGAAGTCTTGACCTCTGTATGAAAAGGAAGCAAGAGATGTGGAAACTTCAGGATTATTTGGCTGGAAAGAAATAGGACAAAATAAGGACTTTGACCTATGATTCCATTTTCAGCAATGCAACAGTTGTTAAATGAGCATTTGATTTCTTCGGATGAATAAGATCATCGCGCTAATAACATGCAGAAAGATCGTTTGACAAAATTCAAGAAAAATGTCAGCCAAACTTCTGCGAGAAAGAGTGGGGGAGAGATGTCAATAATTTCTTGGAGAGTAATTATTAGGAAGGAGCACTAAATCATTTTTCACAGTGGAGCATAGAGACAGGCACAGGAATAATTAAAGTCAGGAAAAATAAAAGAATGTCTGCACTCGATTTTAAAAATTCAGTGTGGTTCTGGGAACTAATTGAACTAATGGGATAAGAAAAAAATAAGAAATAAGGAAAGTCAAATTATAATGATTTATAGATAAAGCATACAAAGCAAGCAACAGAAAAACTGTTAAAAACGAATGAAAGTGGCCTGTAAAATGATTCCGCATAAGATAAATATAACATGTGAAAATTAATAGTTTATCTTAAAAACAGCAGTGAGCTGTTTTATATTGTCTAAAAACCTTCCTTATTGATTGACAACCTTATTGTCAATCACCTTCCACCATGAACACAACCTATACCATAAACAGAAAATGTAGAAACTATATAAATAAACAAAAAACTATAAAACCCTGTTGAGAATCTTAATACATGGAAAGACACACTGTGCCCCTGGAAGAAAAAAACCCACAAAATTTTAAATATGCATTTCTATAAAAATTAATGTGTAAGTTTACTATGATCCCAATCAGACTTTTAGTGACTTTTGTGGGAAGAACTTTACAAATTGATGATCAAGTTTATGTGATAAAAGATAACAAAATGTGTTAGAAATTTTTGAAAGAGCAGAATCGTAAGGGGTGGGTGTGTCTATTCTACCAGTTATAAAATGCATATAATTACATCAGAGTTGTTTATTGCAGAAATAAAAAATTAAGTCAGAATAGACAGCTCAGAAACAGATATGGTTTCATGTGGAAATTCAGTATGGGCTCTGATATGGAAATATCTCAGTTATTATATTGAAATAAAAAAGCTGTGTACTAGTCAATATGCAACATTATTTACCACTCATCTAAATGTGTAATTTACTAATATAAATACCATTGCATCAATACATGTTGAAGGACATACAAGAAACAACACTGATACCTGTTTGAAATGGGATAGGGTCTTGGGTAGATGATAGACCCTTTTAATGTACATCTTTTGGTATAAAAGCATCTGCCCATGAATAGAGGACTGGTATTAATACACGTTTTTCAGTAAAAATCAATAATATGCTTCTCTTGCAAAGAATATAGTAGACATTTAGTTGACGTAGAAAGATAGACACAGAATATTGGGGGGAAATGTTCAGAATATATAGCATCATCTTAATAAAAAATCTTCTTAATATAGATCTCGAAGGATAACAAAGTATGAAGGAGTATAAAGTAGAGGCTAAAGTGAGTCCTTCACCTTTCATTTCATTGGAAACAGTAACTACTTGCAGTCAAAATGGAAAATATCACCCAGCTAATCATATCTATTCGTTATTTCCTCACCCATACATCACTGTTCCATGTACAGACATATTCATGGAATAAAAGCTAGTCTTTATCTCCCAGTTCTCAAACGCTGACAATAATTTATAATTCATTTAATAAAAATTAGTTTAGTAGTAAGAGTGCATGCATACTGTGGCACAGGGAATAATATGCTGCCATTAAAAAAAATTTTTTTAACATGCTGATGTAGAAAAATGGCCAAAATAGAAAGAAAAATTTGCAAGAACATATTAAATAAGTATATAGGCTTCTTTAAAGGTGGTTGATTGAACATCTACATCCAATTTGCTTCTCCTCAAAACCTCATTAAAATGATGGTAGTTTTTGTTTTAGTCATAAAACCACAAGGACAGGAATAAGCAAAGAGAAAAAGGAGAAACAAAATTTGGAAACAATTGTACCTGAAACTAATATTATACTGTATGCTCACTAACTAGAATTTAATAAAAAACTTAGAAAAGAAAAAAGAAGGCATCTGGACAAGTGGTAATCAACACACTGGAGAAAGCCGAATCCTAAGCCATCAACAAGAGAAGTAAAAAAGCAACCTAATTTATAGAGCAGGATCCTCAAAGACTCAGAAATGGGCACTATCCAGTGGAAACTAGCATAAGAGAAGATCATTAAAATGCTGAGACCTTGTAATTAGTGATGCCAGATAAAATACAGCACAAATGTGAATTTCAGGTAAACAACAAATGACTTTTTAGTATAAGTATGTTCCAAACATTATTACCTATAGTATAAAAATTATTCATTGCTTACCTTAAATTCAAATTTAGTTGGGTGTCCTGTATTTATTTGCTGAGTCTGGCAACCTTACTTGGAATGGACATAGCCCCCAGGAGCACCTCTATAAGAAAGAAGGGGAGAGAGAAGGGTAGAGAACAAACACTGGCTTCTCCCATCGGCCCGCCTTGTGATTTGCCAATGGTGCGTCCTGTTAGCAGAATGTAACTAGAAGCCAGTTGACAAAAAGCCTAGGAAATGGTTTCTTGACCCACAGTCACACAGCATTAGAGAGTAGAGGACAGAAGGATGGGTCTGGAGCTGACTTGACAGTAAGTAAAAAACCAGCAATTTCTGATATGAATGATATATAATTTTTCTTAAGGTATTTACAGATATGAAGACGCATCCTGGGTAATTTCTTTGTACACATGCTTCGGTTGCCTATTTTGGTGCTCAAACATTTTGGGTGCTTCATTTTGGTGGGGAAAAATATCAGTGATAAGGGGAATGTGAAATGTCATAAAACAAGCACCACATGAAAGGTCCACTCAGAAATGCCATAGGAGGGGCACCTAGGTGGCTCAGTCCATTGAGTGTCCCACTCTTGACTTCGATTCAGGTCACAATCTCAAGGTTTGTGGGTTTGAGCCCCGCACCAGACTCCAAGCTGACAGCGCACAGCTTGCTTGGGATTTTTTTTTTTTTCTCTCTCTCTCTCTGCCCCTCCCCTGCTCATGCTCTCTCTTTCTCTCTCAAAATAAATAAATAAACTTTAAAAAAATAAACAAAACAAAAAAAAAAAAAAGAAAGACTGCTCATTCTGACTAGGGTGAGGGGTGAGGATGGAGCTTTGAAGAAGCTTTACAGAAACATTCGAATGAGATTTGCATGAAAGAAGGGGAAAGGGAAAGACATGCCCAGATGCACAGTGAGATGGAAACTAAAGGTGAGAAAGTGTGTACTGTGTTCTGAGAGTAGCCACAGTTTGGTGCTGCTGAGTAGAAAAGATGATGGGGAGAGTTTGGTCACGTGGGAATAGCACCTTGTTGGAGGAGGGCCTTGATCGAGCTAAGAATTTGGCTTTTATTCTGCTAATGAATGCATGGGCACTGGGGAACCACTGAAGGATACTAGCACCAAAGAAAAAGTTAGATCTAGACCAAGCGCATTCAGGGCCATGTTAATGGATGAGATTTCTCAGAAAGTACAGGGCACTGGGTCTTAACCTTGTAGAACCCCTATTTATAAACACTCAGAGATATCTACCATGGGCAATCTTTATGGCACCTTCTGTAAATCATTGTGTTTCATTCTGCTTACTGCAGTCAAAACTGATTGTCAAATTTTCTTTTTCTTGTATTTTGAAAAACAGTAACACATTTTTCTTTCCTAAACACAAAATACACCCTAATCCCAAAAATATTTGGTTCGTCAAATTATATTAATACTACACTCACAAGCTATTGAGGTAAACCCGAATTGCTAAAGTTATTTCATGAAAACTCTGACAAATGCACATTATATTGCATTGCAATTTGATGTGACTATTTTTCCTATTCTCGTGTGTGCGTGCAAGCGCACCTATATATTCAGGCTTTCTTACTAACACATTTAGGCAGAATGTTATGCATTGAATGTGTGTGTCCTCCCCCAAACTCGTATGTTGAATTCCTAATCCCATAGTGATGGTATTAAGAGGTGGGGTCTTTGGGAGGTAGTTAGGTCCTGAAGGCGGAGCTCTCATGAAATAGATTAGTATCCAAAAAAAAAAAAAAAAAAAAAAAGCCCCTAGAGAACTTTCTGGTGAGCATACAGCAATAAGATGGTCACCTACAAACCAGGAAGCAGGCCCTCCCCAGACACCACTTGATTTGGGGCTTCCCAGTCTTCAGAACTGTGAGAAATAAAAGTTCGCTCTTTAAGCAACTCAGTCTCTAGTTACCCAAATGGAGCAAGACAGGCATGATATCTATAAATGGTGTCATACCATATACCTTGAGATTTGCTTTGTGTTCTTCACCAGTACACTTAAGGATCTCTCCTCCAACCCAGATCTGTACATTGCTTCATTGTTTTCAATGATACTGTATTCTATAGTGTGAGTGTGCCATTACTAATTTAAATATTCCACTTGAAGAAATTTAATTTTCCTTTTTTTAACTTGCTATTACTGACCATGCTAGAATGAATACCTTTGATCTTAGAGTACATAATGAATATTTCTATAAGATAATAGCTGTCAATATGGGTCCCCTGGGTGGCTCAGTCAGTTAAACATCTGACTTCAGCTCAGGTCATGATCTCACAGTTGTGAGTTCAAGCCCCGCTTCGGGCTCTGTGCTGACAGCTCAGAGCCTGGAGCCTGCTTGGGATTCTGTGTCTCCCTCTCTCTCTCTGGCCCTCCCCTGCTCACACTCTGTCTCTCTCTCTCAAAAAATATATAAACATTAACAAAAATTTTTAAAGATAATAGCTGGCAATATAATTACCAAATCAACATATATAGATCACCCCTCACCATCTTTTTTTTTTTTTAATTTTTTTTTTAACGTTTATTTATTTTTGAGACAGAGAGAGACAGAGCATGAACGGGGGAGGGGCAGAGAGAGAGGGAGACACAGAATCGAAAGCAGGCTCCAGGCTCCGAGCCATCAGCCCAGAGCCCGACGCCGGGCTCAAACTCACAGACCGCGAGATCGTGACCTGAGCTGATGTCGGACGCTTAACTGACTGAGCCACCCAGGCGCCCCACCCTTCACCATCTTTATGTGTACAACCAAATTGCACCAAAGCCGTCAACAATTTACCTTGATTTTGTTATCTTAATTCCTTTGAGTTCAGTTATTTCTGCTCTATAAAGTTTATAAATGAGTTAAGTTACAACAATGGAAAGATTCTCTCCCTCCCCAAAAATAGATTATGTGGAACATCTTTCGTGTCTAACAATAGGAACATTTTTTGGAAAATCCTAAGTGTCTGACAGGTACAGAAAACATTTGAAACATTTCAGGAAACAGTAAGGATTCTTCTGGAATTCTCTTTTCTTAAAAATATCAAATTTATTTCAATTCTATTCTGTTTGTGTACTGATAATATTCTGACAGATAGTATTTTTATAATGATTATGCATGATGAGGTATAGGATTGGGAAAAATTAATATGGACCTTCTCTTGGTGAATTAACTTTTTAAAAACAGCCTTATTGAGATAAAATCTGCATAGCATGTAGTTCACTAACTTAAAATATACAATTCAGTGGTTTGTAATATATTCACAGAGTTGTATAACCATCACTATAATTAATTCTGGAACATGTTTATGATCTTCCTCATTTTCCCCCAACTCCTCATCCCCAGACAACCACTACTCAACTTTCTGACTCTGTAAATGTACCTAATGTGGATACTTTATATAAATAAAATCATTTAGTATGAGGTCTTTTGAGACTGGCTTCTTTCACTGAGGACAATGTTTTCAAGGTTCGTACATATTAGAGCATGTATCGATATTCCATTCCTTTTTATTGCCAAATGCTATTCTATTGTATGATGTTGGAGAAGGTCATTGAGAAGACATGAATTGCGGGTTGACCCACAAGCTGGACCTTGGCAATGAGAGGCTCCCCATCGCTCCCCTGTTGTTCTGCTTGCCTTCCCAGCTCCCGGAAGCTGCCCCAAGGATACAGCCTTAAGACAGTGCTGTGGTGTTGAGACTATCTGAATATATATGTGACTCAACCCAGTTAAGGCCTCATGTAAGCTTTCAAGATTTGGAGGGCTGGTGAAGAGGTTTACGCATCTTGTGGTCACCCAAGATAAGCCTCATAAGGAAGTTCCCTCGTTTATTAAACCTGCCAGCTACCAATCTGGACTGGTCTTCCTCTTCCTTCTGTCCCTGCCTGCCCTCTGCATGGGGGCAGGGCAGTTTCAGGTTACACCTGGGAAGCTCCCAAAAAGGTAGTGAACCAATATACTTCGCCATCCATCAATTAATGAACACTCTGATGGATAAACTTTTCTACATTCAGGAACCATAATAAATATTTGCTTGAGGGACCTCTGGGTGGCTCAGTTGGTTGAGCGTCAGACTTCGGCTCAGGTCATGATCTCACAGTCCGTGAGTTCGAGACCCGTGTTGGGCTCTGTGCCGACAGCTCGGAGCCTGGAGCCTGTTTCAGATTCTGTGTCTCCCTCTCTATCTGACCCTCCCTGTTCATGCTCTGTCTCTCTCTGTCTCAAAAAAATAAACGTTAAAAAAAAATTTTAAAAAAATATTTGCTTGAGCATAGCTAAGGTATTTAGAAGAAAGATCACAAAGTATTTTAGGACACTTAATTGCTAAGCAAATTAAATTTCCAGTTGTTAGCCATTTGAGCCATGTAGTCCAACATTTCTGTATTACAAATGATACAGAGCAGGGATGTTTGCCTAACAGGAGTTAGAAGTTAAGAAGCGTAATGGTAAAATAAATAGATTTCTAGAAAATGGGCAAATGCTTAAAGTTACATAAAAGGAGTATCATACTGTATCAAAATTACCATTCAAGAAATACAGATAACCAGGAAATATTTTTACTTAAACCCTCTTTAAACATTTTGTTCCAAATAATATCTTTATAAGCAACATATGGATGAATTTGGTCTTCTTTAAAAGAAATCATCTCAATGTCTGCATCTTTTAATAATGATAATGATGGTAAAAGCAAATATAATACACTTGCTATCTGCTTGGCATTATTCCAGGTGATTTTACATGTATTAAATCATAATCTTTGAAATGAGAGTCAGCTACATAATTTGCAGGACCAACATGCAAAACAAAAATGCAGAGCCTGCTGTTTAAAAATGAGAAGGTGCCATTAATAATAGGTACTAAAATATAAAGCTTTTTTCTTTCCTCTTTGTGTGTAGTGTTTTTGAAAATTTGCTACTTAATGCTATTCTAAGTAAAACATTAAAAAACAATGTGAATTTTAGCTCTCATCTTCAGATTTTACAATACCCATTTTCAATGAAAATATATGAGCATTTAACTCACATGAAAAATCATCAAAATTGCATTTGTAGTTCCTAAGTCAGACATGTATATATGGTCTATTCTTACCAGATCAGCGGAAATGCAGCACAGAACTAACTCAATTGTTCCTTTCCATTTCTTACTACATGCACATCTTACCAACACTCTGTCTTTGGTATACTGATGAATGAGGAAGAACTGAAAGGGAGAGGAAGCGTGGATTACCCAACCTTTCCCTTTCCTGCCATGAGTTATCATTTTCAGCATAAGTGGTTGGCTAATATGGGAAGTAACATGAGTACAAAAGGGTATGACTGGGTTCCTTGGTCATCTTGTTTCTTATAACCCCATTGCCTTCATATTGTGTTTGGAGCAGGTTCTGGTTTGAATGATATTTTTGTGTTTTTGTCACCCCCCAACCACACTGACCTCATTGAGCCATTCGGGGGTTGTAGTCTCTCTAGAAGTAGATAAATAGAAAAGGTTTCCAGCGCTCGCTTTTGATCACCTGCTTCACGAATTACTGCCAAGATTATGCCAATATCCAGAGTTATGAGATAGCTTAAATCTCCCCAAACTATTGTGAAAAATGTTAAGATTAGACTTTGGGTATTATTGTTTATCAGGAACAAGCATGCTTGTTGCCTTTTAATATTTGTGGTGTGGGGTTTTTTTGGCTTTTAAAAAAAATTTATTTTCAGAGACAGCAAGTGAGCAGGGCCGAAGGGCAGAGAGAGAGGGGGAGAGAGAATCCCAAGCAGGATCTACACTGTCAGCACAGAGCCTGATGTGGAGCTCGAACTCAAAAACCGTGAGATCATGATCTGAGCCGAAACCAAGGGTCAAATGCTTAAATGACTGAGCCACCCAGGCACTCTACCTTTTAATATTTGTATGAAATTTGGCAGAAAATACCTTTTAAGAAATCCATAACATGCCACCAAATTAAAAATTCTTTCTCCTGAATGTCTGCATTTTGAGGTAGAGAGAGATAAATTAGTGGTGAAAATGAATGGATGAGAAGGGTGGAGGGCAAAAGGCAAATCTGAGCTCTAGAATTCTCGACCACACTTTCCTTTCCAATGGCTTGGAATCTTAGCAAAGGAACATTCTTATTATCTTGAAAGGCATAACCTTCAATGCATATCCTTCAATGCATATCTATGTCTTATACTGAGTATACTTACACTTACTCTAAGCATAAGACATGGATATACACGCTAAATATACTTTTATACTAACTATATAAGTATACTTATACTAAGTGTGTATATCCCTGTCTAATATAATATAATATAATATAACATAATATAATACAATACAATATAATGTAATATGTAGTATGTATGTCTTATACACATCAAGTATATTTATATTTCACTAAGTATATCATTGCTTTGTTGAATCGACAGTATTCTAGTTATTGCCCATCTCAGGATTCCTCACAGTGGGAGCAAAAAAAAATTTTTTTTTATTACATTCATCAGCAAGCATTCTTTGATGGCTTACTGTGTTATAGTTATGGCTGATGGCACTGGGACAATAATAGATACCAAGAATTTTTAAATCTCCATTTTCTCACAAAAACCAATGGATCCTTAGCAACCCTTCCTAAATTGGATGCGTGCCTACCATTTAATGGAATGCCAAGACTTCTCTCTCAACTTTGCAGTTTTATTTATTTTTTCTGGTCTACTTGTAGAAATGTCAAGCACTGCAAAATTTTTCTTTGACACATCTAGACTTCTGCTGTGTGCAGTTTGTTGCCAGATGTGAATGGATCTCTTTCATTTTAGCAAAGACAAAAACATCTCATGCTCACATTTGTGTTTGGGTCCTTGAAAAAGACCTTGGATCATCCTCACACACTTTGGTGAAGTAGGGTGTGCAAAGTTTTCTGCTTGTTTGTTTGTTTTCAATTCTTTTATACATAAAATACAAACTGGTTTTGAAATGCATATTGGCATTTGGTTACCTAATTATGTTACTGTATCAAATGCAAATATTGATAGTTAAGATCCATACATCATGGTTTAATTTGGTAAAAACTGAAGTTTACTGAATTCCCCTGCCTTGCAATGGGGGGGAATGGGTGTGCTTTCTACCTATTTTAAACTTGTGACTCTCCCATTTTTTAAAAAAATTCTTTTTAATATTGACTTATTTTAGATATATTTATATAGAGAGACAGACCATGAGCATGAGCAGGGGAGAGACAGAGAGAGAGGGAGACACAGAATCCAAAGCAGGTTCCAGGCTCTGGGCTGTCAACACAGAGCCTGACGCAGGGCTCGAACTCATGAACTGCAAGATCATGACTGAGCCAAAGTTGGATGCTCAACCAACTAAGCAACCCAGACGTCTCTCCCATTAAAATCACCTAATGTCCCCTATCCAAATCACCTAATGTCCCCTATCCATCCTGTATCTCTGCTTTATTCTTCTTGGTTTTCATTTTTAATATAAACTTATTCATTTCAAATTGTCTATTTCCCCCAATAGAATATAAACTTCTCACCTGGGTGGCTCAGTTGTTTGAGCATCTGACTTCAGCTCAGGTCATGATCTCATGGTTTGTGAGTTTGAGCCCCACATTGGGCTCTGTGCCATCAGCCTGTCAGTGCACAGCCTTCTTTGGATCCTCTGTCCCCCTCTCTCTCTGCCCTTCTCCCACTTATGCTCTCTCTCTCAAAAAATAAAAAAAAAATTTTTTTTAATTAAAAAAAAAGCTTCTAATAGCAGGGATATATTATTCATCAATGTATTGCCAACACTTGGAGCAGTGTCTGGCACATAGTAGGTACTCAATATGTTTTGTTAGATAACTGAAGTCAGATATTCCAAGTAATTGGGAAATTGGGTGAATCACCTTCCAGTGATCTGATCAGATTTTTTTTTTTTAATTTTGTAATGAAAGTAAACCATTGAATGAATTATTAAACAATGGGGGATTGGGAGTAATTTTAATGAGGATAATTTATACTTTTATGAATTTAAAAATGTAATTAACAGTTACCACTTAGCAAACTCACAGATTCGGGAGACACTTTGATGTCATTAAGCTGAATTTAGAAAGTGTGAGTTATAATCTCAACAGCAGTTGTACACCTCAGTTTTTCAAGAAGTGGCCATCCGGACAATTCTCTTTGAGCTAATTCCACCCTCTGCTGCCCCTTTTTGGTATAACTTGTGGTTTAAAGATCCTACAATGATTCAAAATTACTTAAGATTTTTACGTCCAATATCATCTTCCATCGAGCGTACATTTCTGAAGAAGTTAACTCTGAAGTCTTGAAGCACTATTATAAATACATTTTGTGTTACAATTGTCTAATTTCTGTCTTGATTCCGAAATTCAGATAGGTGAGGATGGTCTTCACGAAGGCCAGTGGTTTAAGCATTTCATTTATCTGGATACAAAACTGTTCTCTGTGACTTGACACTGAGTGGAAAAGACCCCCCTGGGGATAAACATCTTTTCCCTGTGGCTTCATCATATATTAAATTTACGAAAGGCAAGGACTGACTGCTTTTCATGCAGCCTTTCTTTATAGCCAGCATTTGTGGTGATAAAAAGTAGCAACTGGAAATTTCTGAAACTGGAATAAAAGTGACCCGCCACTGAGAAGAGCAATTACTTGGTTGGTGTCTCTGACATCATTTGTAAAACAATGCTTATAATTTCTTTAACATTTGCAGACATTTCAGTTTTTCCACTATCAGCACTCTCCCGATGATTCTCTCATGTATTATCTTGTCTTCTGACCAGGTGGCTGCCCCTCAGGAGGAGGAGAGGGTAACGTTTCAGAGCACAGCCTCTAGAACTGCACACTCTGGTGTGAATGTGCTGCCACAGAACTCACCGTGCCACATGCCCATCGGCAACTTTGCTGTTTTTTGGTTTCCTCCCTCATAAAAATAGTACCAGTCCCATAGAGTTGTGCCTGTGAGGGTAAAGTGGTGATAACAGGGCTCGGCAAATAGGAAACGGTCTATAAGTGTTAATTACTGTTTCCCTGGACACGGTGATTTCTAGCATTCTTAGCTGCTGCTGACTAAGTCTTCCATAATTGCTTAAAAATGTTGCAGGTTCTTTATTCCCGCTTCCAGCTAGAGCTGCTAAATTAGTTCTAGACCCTAGGACATTGATCTCTCCTAAGGCCATTGGCAAATTAGCTCCTTTCTTTAGGTTCAAATCAAGACATCCCTGAACACCATCCACAGTCTTAAATGGGGCGTCTATGCTATTTGCAGATGTGTTTTCAATACCTTCCCGTGCCACATGTTTTTCTTCTTCCACAGCTTTTCTTTCTAGATGTGTAAAACATATTATATATATGTGCATGTATATGTATACATATGTATATATATATATATATAATATACTTGATATATTTTACTTTGTTAATTGCTGTTTAATTTCTTAATTTAAAAATATTAATGGAACCTCGTGTACTTATTTATAATCAAACAACGGTGAATTTTCCTCACTATCCAGCCTCCTACAAGTATGTGCCTGTACATTCAATTCCACACCAGCTCCCGTTCAAAGATCCAAGATTTTTTCATTCATTTTTTTTTTTTTTTTGGAAAGCATATGGTAAAGACTGTAATTTAATATCCAATATCCCTCTCTTCTTCAAGAGTAAGAGAACGCTTATATTTTAGGGGGAGGGGGCAATGCATCCACTTGAAATGCTACATGTCTCAGATGTGTTTTGCAGTTGTGAGTGGCCATGTGGAAAAGTCCTAGCCGGTGAGATTTAATCAGAAATGTTGTGTGGGACTTCCAGAAAGGTTGGTTACAAAATGTTGCCTCAGTTGGGAGGCGTGGAATTTTCACTCCTTCTCTTGTCAGTGATCAAGTGTGATAACTGGAATTCCAGCCTCTATCTTGGATAAGAGGTGACCTTGAAGATGGTAACCAAAGCTGGGATAATGCCCCAGAAATACAGTAGCCTGAGGTCTTTCTGGTCACAAGGCTACTCTCCCAGCCCTGGACTGATATCCTCTAGACTTCTATAAGGTGATAGAAAAATAAACTTCTGTCTTCCTTAAGCTACTGTTACTTTGACTTTTCTGTTACACATAGCCATATATAGAATTTTAACACCAAGAGAAGTGGGTCCCCATCTGGGACAATTCAGATGGAGACTTATCAAAGTCTCAGGGCAGGGAGAGGGAGAGGAAATGGTCTTTTGTTGAATGACCAATGGTCAGGGTGCAGGCAACAGTGAGAGGAATTTGTAGCTTCGCTGCCAGGGGCAAGGTGATGAGCTCACACGAATGGCAAGGCATGGTTCCTTCCTGATGCTGCCAGGGGCTGGAGCTGGCATTTGGCTGACTCTTTCCTCTTGAAAAGTTGAAACTCTCTGCTCTGGTTCCCTTGGTGCTTCTTTTTTAAATCTTAAAATCCTAATTTGGGAGTCAAAAATAATAATAATACTATAAATAGTTTTTTTTTTCTTTCTCTTTGAATTTCTGCTCTAACAATGTTAATTCTCCCCTGGGAAATATGACTGCTTCTGGCTGATGAGTGGAAAGATAAGGAAGTAGGAGAGAGAAAAACACAAGGATTAATATTTATGATACTATCTTGCTACCAGAATGTCTTCAAACACTGTGATTACATGAAAAAAAAAATTGTTCAAGCAAATCACAATTGGTATGATTTCTGTTTGTTTTTTTAAAATACTAACAAAAGAAAAATGCTCATCAAACGTCCTAAGAAGTATTGTCTTGTAGAGAGCATGCATTTTTTAAGAGAAAATTCTCAAAAGAAGAACCCACGAATGCAGTAGATCTTGCCCAAAAAGTAAGTATGACATTATCAACCTGTAACAGATTATTTTATGAATGAAAACCAGCTCTTTGAAGATAGAGCCTTGCCTATCTGCTATCCTTTTAGAAAGTATTTGTGATCACACTGCTTCCAATGCCTTTGGTGGCATTAAAAGTGAATGAAATTATTGTTTTCCAGAAGGAATTACTTGTAGAATGTTTCTTTTTATTCTTGTAAGGTACGAAAGTGGAGATGTATTACAGCCAATCCTTTACATTGGGAATGTTGCAAGAGCAAAATGTGGAGAGCATCTGTGAGATGGTGGGGAGACCAGAGCAAAATACGGAAGCAGGGTGAGGTAAAAAGTGTCAAGTACCAATATGATTGAGATATTGGTGAAGAAAAAAATGAAAAAGATTCCAGGCCTGAGTCTGTGACCGGGAGAAAGTACCAGAGTTCACTTTCACTGCAGTCAGAATGCCATCCCCGCCCCCCTGCTTTGTTCACCACCAGGGGTTGACAAATTTGACATTCATCTGTTATCAACACAGGTTAAAAATACTGGAGGCAATAGCTTGTAGGCATGTACTCCAGATGTGATGAAAATAACTCTGTTTTATTGCTGGGTCTTAGCTGTCCCAGGTTCTCTACTACCTAATTTTAACAATATATTACATCTTTGCATGACTCATTCATTCATTCATTCATCAAACAATTATTAACATGCCGTCCTCCCTTTCAGCACAGATGCACATTTTTTTTTTTGTTTCTATTTGTTTTAGTTGTTTTAAGTGGAAACCTCTGGAACTAAATGCACAATATATATATGTACATATTTATCTAAAAATGTTGCTGAATTTTTAAAAATCATTAAGCTTTGGCGGTAGCATAACAAATATGATTATCCTCGTGTATAGGAATTATAGTGTGGGTGAAACAAGTTATACTTGATTTCCAAATGTGCCATAGATTTGATTTCAAATGTTATTATTTTGTAATATTATTGATTTTGCTAGTTCATTTGACCAAGGTATTTATTTATTTATTTAGTTAGTTAGTTAGTTATTTTAGAGAGAAAGACAGATGGATGAGCAGGGGAGAGGGACAGAGGGAGAGAGAGAGAGGTAATCTTTTTTTTTTTTTTAAGGTTTATTTATTTTTCAGAGACAGAGAGGGAGCATGAGTAGGGGAGGGGCAGAGAGAGAGGGAGACACAGAATCTGAAGCAGGCTCCAGGCTCTGAGCTGTCAACGCAGAGCCCAACTCAGGGCCCGAACTCACAGATGGCGAGATTATGACCTGAGCCGGAGGCTGATGTCTAACCGACTGAGCCACCCAGGTCCCCGGAGAGAGAATCTTAAGCAGGCCCCATGCTCAGCACAGAGCCTGCTGGCGGTTGGATCCCATGACCAGGGGATCATGAACTGAGGTGAAATCAAGAGTTGAATGCTCAATTGACTGAGCCACCCAGGAGCGCTTGAAGAATCTTTAATTTCTTAAATGATGGAACCTTCCAGCTATCAGTCCATTCTAGCCAGTAAAAATCTATTTTGTCAAGTATAGTAACAGGAGAGTGAGGTGCATGGGTTAGAAATTCATATCAAGGGGAAAATTCTTCAAGAATTTTACCACAATTTAGTTTTATATATTGGATTCTAAACTTAAACTTACAGACTAAACTTAAACTTACAAACTTAAACTGACAATGGATACATTGTCATTTCATTGTGGAACCCACCAACTTGTCCCAATGCAGAAGCCTTTCACATTTAGACTGGAATTGCTCAGTACTGAGACTTAAACCAATTTTTTTAAATAATAAATCACATTTAAAAATATGTATGGAGGAGAGTGAATACTTTAGTGTTATTCCATAAATTGGCTTGAATCAGGGCTGAAAAATGGTGAGATATTCCTTTAAATATTTTCTGTTAAATACTTTGCAAGTGAGACTTGGTTTTGACTTGCAAAATTTACTCTAGTTTAATTTCACGAATTCACGGACAGCTGATTTTAGGTCTCCGACGTCTATACTCATGGACAATGATATATGAAAAAGGATGAGTGCCATTTATAGGGTTTTTGATAAATAAAGTAAAATATAAATACCACCTGCCACATTTTTTTACCCTTGTCCTATGCCCCAGCCACAGGGTAGAAGGGACTAGTGGACATAAGTGTTCTCAGGATAAAATACGATTCATGATTTATGTTGGTTCTCAAATATGCTGCATGGTTCCCCATTCTTCCAGCCCTGGGGAGAGTTGGAGTTGTAGAGCTGGGAATTCTCCTAATAGGATTAGTGTAAAGCTTTCTACAGAGGCCACGTCTATGATCAGTGTTTGCACCGGGAGACTGCTCCCTTCCCCAGCTCCAGCCCATCCCTACAGAATCCTCATTTCATCTGACCTTTCATGAAAGACCAGGCTGGTAAATAGATAGCTATCTTCTCTTTGCTTGATTACTTTATCAATCAACCACAACATTCTTCTGATTTGGTCATGCTAGCCAATAAATATGTGATCTTTGCTATCTCTTGAAATAGACACATACTACTTTATTAAGGACAGAAACACTTATATAGGTGATAATATCCAAATCAAAGGCTGACGCCAGCTTTATCCTTTAAAAATCCCAGCCCAACTTTATGCAATCATAAAGAGAAATTTCAGAAATATTCTTCTCACAAAGTGAAAAATCTTATTTTCATGTTTCAAACACTCACAAAAGTTTGGTCCCTCTCTATATCCTCTGCTGTAACCTTTCCTTTCTTCTCAGTGTCTTAGATCTTCCCAGGACCTGGCAGATAAAGTCTCCTGAAACTCCCTTTCCTTCACTCTCCAGTTCTGGTTCTCATCCTCTTCCTAAGTTGCTCTTTTTTTCAAGTAACAAATTTTAAATGTGTTGTATGGTTTAATTTTTATATGTTAGGTCAGTGTAATATGTGTGATTATGTTTGAAAAGTAAGCAAGTTGGGAAAATAGTTGAGAGTCAAGGCTCACCACTTCTTGTTCTTGGATTAAAATCAATTCTTATTGGTGATATCTGATAACCATGTGCCATCTATAAAGACTTCATCGTGCTAGACTTGTTTTAGCTCACGTGGATCAGGATCATACTGTTCAAGAGGGTGTGCTCAATATTTTGCTCCCCTTGGAGTATTTAGTACAGTGTTTTATGTTTGTTTTCAATGGTTGAGATCTCTTGTCCCTAACATCCCTACTTCCAAAAGAATTTTCAGTTATTTTATTCCTTTGAGTTGTGGTAAAATACACATTGCATAAAATTTACAATCTTAACCATTTTTAAGTGTACGTGGCCACGGCATGACGTACACTCACTCACACAGTGCAACCGAATTCCAGAACTCTTTTCATCTTGCAAAACTCAAACTCTTTCTTTGAATTGTTTTTAATGTTTATTTTTGAGAGAGACACAACATGAACAGGGGAGGAGCAGAGAGAGACAGAGGAAGACACAGAATCTGAAACAGGCTCCAAGCTGTCAGCACAGAGCCCATTGCGGGGCTCGAACTCACAAACCGTGAGATCATGACCTGACCAGAAGTCAGATGCTTAACTGACTGAACCACCCAGGTGTCCCAACAAAACTCAAACTCTTAAACAGTTAAATAATGACTCCTCATTCCCTTTTCTCTCCACTTCCTGAAAAACCACCTTTCTACTTTCTGTCTCTATGAATTTAACTACTCTAGATACCTCATATACGTGGAATATTACAGTATTTGTTTGTATCTGGGTTATTTCACTTAGCAGAATGTTCTCAAGGTTTATTCATGTTATAGCGTATGTCAGAACTTCCTCCCTTTTTAAGGCTCAATAATATTCCATTGTGTAGTCAAAAATCCTGAAACAGCAAAATTAAAACCATCCAATCAATAAAATAGTGTTTACTAAAAGTTTATTGTGTATGAAGGAACAGTTTGCAAACTATGAGGTCTCAAATCAACAGTGGAATGAGGCTCCCAGGTATATCGTTATAAGACTTCATACAGTGAAAATGTCATGATTCACTACAATTATTCCTTTCTTTTTAATGATTGGTTATAGCATTAGAGTTATCCTAGTGATAGAAGATTGGTTAAAACTCATTACTTCATGCCAATTTTTGTGAACAGCTTGAGTTTTCTTTATGGTTTTCAGAGGTATTTGTAAGAAGCGACCCAAGTTAAATTTTGCTTGTTTTGCAGAATAAGCTAAAATACGTTTCACTTATATGGCTCAAATGTCTGCTAGGGAGTTTTCAAGTTTGACCTTCATTTTGCATTTTCCTTTAACGGTATGTATATGGCACATTTTGTTTATCCATTCATCTATCAATGGATGCTTAGACACTTGGGTTGCTTCCATTTCGGGTTGTTGTGAATACTGCTGCGATGAACATGGGTGTACAAATAGCTCTTTGAGATCTCGCTTTCAGTTCTCTTGGGTATATACCCAGCAGGTGAATTGCTGGATCATATGGTAATTCTACTTTTAGTTTTTGGAGGAACTGCCACGCTGTTTCCAAAGGGGCCATTTGACACTCCCGCAATGGTGCACAAACGCTGCAATTTCTCCACATCCTTGCCAACACTTCTTTTCTGTTTTTGTTTGTTTGTTTTATTTTTAAAAATATAGTAGCTGTTCTAATGGGCACGAGATGGTATATCATTGTGGTTTTAATTTGCATTTCCCTAATTATCAGTGAGGTTGAGCATCTTTTCCTGTGCTTGTCGGCTATTTGTATATCGTCTTTAGAGAAAAGTCTGTTCAAGTGCTTTGCTCATTTTTAAGTAGGATTGTTAAAATTTTTCTTGTTGAGTTTTAAAAGTTCTTTATATATTCTTGATATTAACCCTTTATTATATATATGATTCACAAATATTTTTTCCCATTCCACGGACAACTTTTTATTCTGTTGATTGTGTCCTTTGACACATTAAGTTTTAAATTTTGATGTTGGGGTGCCTGGGTGACTCCGTTGGTTAAGCGTCTGACTTCAGCACAGGTCAGATCTCACAGTCTGTGAGTTCGAGCCCCGTGTCGGGCTCTGTGCTGATAGCTCGGAGCCTGGAGCCTGCTTCAGATTCTGTGTCACCCTCTCTCTCTGCCCCTCTCCTGCTCATGCTGTCTCTCTCTGTCTCAAAAATGAATAAAAACATTAAAAAAATAAATTTTGATGTAATCCAATTTATCTATTTTCACTTTTGTTGCCTGTGTTTTTGGTGTCGCATCCAAGAAATCATCGCCAAATCCAATGTCAAGAAGCTTTCCCTTCTCCTTTCTTCTGAAAGATTTATAGTTTTAGTTCTTACATTCAAGTCTTTAATCCATTTTGAATTTAGTTTTGTAAATAGTATAAGACGAGAGTCCAATTTCATTCTTGTGCATTTGGATACCCAGTTTTCCTAACATCATTTGTGAAGAGACTATCTTTTCCCATTTCATTGTTTTGACATCCTTATTGAAAATCATTTGACCATGTATATGAGGGTTTATTTCTGGTCTCTATATACTATCTCATTGATGTATTTCTTATGCCAGTACCACATTGTTTTGATTCCTGCAGCTTTGTAGTAATTTTTGAAAATTAGGAAGTGCGAGACTTTCAACTCTGTTGTTCTTTTTCAAGATTGTTTGGCCATTGGGATTCGTTTAGATTCTGTATGAATCTTACGATGAATTTTTGTAGTTCTGCAAAACAAAAAATAAAAAACAAAACAAAACAAAAAAGCAAAGGAACATCACTGGGATTTAAAATATCTGTATCACCCTGGGTAGTATTGATATCAGAGTTTTCATTAATGGTGGCACAAAAGTAATCTCTACTTCAGAATTGCTGTCCAGTTTATAAAGGAGAAAAAGAGAACAGCCAGGTCAATGAATTTTCCAGAGATATGAATATTAAAGAGCATTCACCCTGTGCCCTTGTGACTAGGAACTCACCATGTTCACCAACAGGTTCATCTTTTTTTTCCCAGCCTGCCTTCCTCTTAACTAGATATAAACATTCCTATAGAAGTGCTTCCAATATTTTTACTGGTTAATTGGCAGAAATTCAAAAAGTGAAATGTTTGAAGCACCTGTGTGACTTTCAGTTCCAGAGAAAAAGGACTTTTATGATGATATCTGGCAAATAATAGGTCTATTATTAACATGAACTCCCTCTTTTGCTCCCTTCAGTAATAGGCCTTTAACTACCCCCAAAGAATTTTGCATTGTCCATTTGGCCTTTAATTTTTGCTTCTTCCCTTCAGGAGTGAGAACGTGAACCTTTTGTGACATGTCTACTTTTAAAATAAGTCATATGAAAATGTCTAGTGACATTTTAGAAATTTCACAATAATTTTTTCCCCTTCCTTTAAGGGCCATTCATTCACCTGTTTTATTCACATAGATAAAACCTAATAAAGCACACATTATGAGTTTCAAAGTCATTTTGAAATAATGGATATTATATATATATATATATATATATATAATATCCATGAAATAATGGATAACCTTGCCCAACCCTTGAAAGAAAACAGCTTACTTTAATAGATTTTGCAGAGTATCCTAGCAACCACCCCTTAGTGAAATTTGTCAATTTCTCAAAGTGAATTTTCACTAAATCCATGAAAGAGACACTTCAATTTTAGTTTCATTTTTTTCTATATCGTTCCAGGAATTGGATCTTCTTTGATATCTTCACTATTGTGACCTCATTTAATGACCATTAAAAGCATATTTGATGTTATCCTGCCCAGACTAGCTCCTTTAGTAGAAGTGGATTCTATCAAACCATAAATAGATAGATAGATAGATAGATAGATAAGGGAATATTTTTTAAATGTATAAGAAGCCTGAAACTTCATGCAACAGTAGAATATGTGTTTGTGCTTTTTGGTTATACTTATGTATATGCAAAAATACAAGACAAAACCTTCTTGATCCTAAGGAAATATTGACAAACACCGAGGCTTGGAAAGCACACTCATTCTTGCTAATCTTGATTTTCCTGGGTGATATGAAGGGGAGAAGATTGGTTTGGTTGTGCTTTCAGATATTAGTTATTCCCAAATTAATGACTTTTTTTTTTAATCTGAATGCAAATCCAAATAAAAATTTCTCCCAGGTGTTTGGACAAGTCAAGCATGAAATAGCAAGAACTGAGCACACATTCTGCAAGTAGGATTCAGAGCTGAACAGGCTATGAAAATTAAACAGCGTTAACAATGCAGCTCTGAATAACCGGGGAATAATGCCTGCATAGAAAATTTATACGTGTGAGCAAGACTTATTTTCGTCTTTCTGCTATCTTGAAAAGCAATATGAAATTGTTGTGTGCATTGGTCTTTGGGGATTTAGAATTCATGCATTGTTGACAAGATAGTCACTTAGTGTTTGCCTATGTCTCTCTGCGGATGTGTGTGTAAGGTCATGCATGTAGAAAGGCAGAAAATTATTTTAATTAGCATTATGAAAATTTAGTTACAGGGAGAGAATTTTCATGATCTAGCAGGCTTGCTAATAGTGCTTCCTTAATGTATTCTGGTGAAGTAAGCATTTAGAATTCAATATTTATAATGATAGGCTTCTTCTGGCAAAGTGCCCATTAGCAGAGTTGGAATTTAAAGAAAATACTTTTTCTTTTAAAATTTTTAGGTATTCAATAAATGTTTGTTGCTTTCACCACACCACATATTCTTTGTAAAAATTTTAAGTGTAATCTGATTTATTCATTTATGTATTTATTTATTTATTTATTTATTAATAAGTAGGCTTCATGCCCAGGTTGGAACCCAATGCAGGCTTAAACTCAAGACCCTGAGATTAAGACCTGAGCTGAGATCAAGGGTCAAATGCTTAATTAACTGACCCACCCAGATACCTCCTATCTGAATTATTTAAAACTGTATTCTTTAAGTCATCTTTCAGCTGTTTTGACATTACTTTGGCTTTTTACATCCTTTTTGTTAATTTTTCATCCATTTTTAACTTGTTTAAAGATTATTATTTCTTTTTTTAATGTTTATTTATTTATTTTGAGAGAGTGCGTGCACATGGGGGTACATGCAGGGTAGGGGCAGAGAGAGAGAGAGAACCAAATAGGCTCAGCCCAATGAGCCTGATCTCAGGTCCATGAGATCCTGACCTGAGCCGAAATCAAGAGTTCAATGCTTAACCGACTGAGCCACCCAAGTGTCACTAAAGATTATTATTTCTTAAACTTTTAAAAAACATTTTTTTAAATTTTTTTAATGTTTATTTATTTTTGACAGAGAGAGAGAGAGAGAGAGAGCATGAGTCGGGGAGGGGCAGAGAGAGAGGGAGACACAGAATCTGAAAGAGGCTCCAGGCTCTGAGCTGTCAGCACAGAGCCCGACGTGGGGCTTGAACTCACGGACAGTGAGAACATGACCTGAGCTGAAGTTGGACGCTCAACCGACTGAGCCACTCAGGTGCCCCGATTATTTCTCAAACTTTTGATCCTTTGCACATTGAATCTTGCTTTCTTTGTTCTCTTTTACCTTTGGTTTCCTAGAGGGAATGAAGTTATTATTAGTTTCGGGTGCATCGCTGAGACAGCAACAAGGATCTGTAGGCACAGATCTACAGTGGCAGGAAATGACCACACCTTGTAGGTGGAATGTGTTGAAACCCATCCACTTCCCAGTGTGGTCCTTTTCCTTTGGCTTCTTTCATGCCCACCTCCTTCAGTGTTCATTCTGCCAATAATCTTAGGCTGATAAGGATCCCACAGGCTGAGATGGCTTTTCAGGACAAAGCACATAGAAACAGCACACTTGAATTCCTATTACCTTAGGCAGGCTCAGTTCATGCATCACAGAGTAGCAACTATTTATTGAGTAACCATTGTATGCTGATTACATGCCATACATTTGCTGTAGATTGGCTATTTGGAACTCGGGAAGCATTTTCCCAAAAAAATATTGGCATTCCTGTATTTAAGTTCCCCCGTTTGTGAGCAAAAGCAGATTAAGTAATTGTTTAATTACTCCTCCCCAGCTCTTTGATTAAAAACAAACAAACAAAAAGTTCTGGTATATTGAATTCCTTTCTAGATACAATTGTATTAATCTCAAGGAGTTAAGTTCTTATGTAGGTTAGTTTTAAGCCACTCCTTGTAGGGTTAGGTGAGATAACTAAAGGCAGAAATAGAGATGGCAAAAACCAGGGCAGACTGTGAACTTCAGCCTCAGAAGCCTCCTCTTGGGACAAACATGAGGAGGATTGGTGGGGCCAGGGAGGAGGTGGGGGAGCGAGGTCGGGGAGGCGGATATCTAGCCTGAGGGACTGAGGGAAGCAGAGGCAGAGATGGGCCCAAACAACTGCTGACTGAACATTTCAGAAATACGTTGACTATTTTTGATAGGAAAACACAGAAATCAATGCCTTTCAGTATGCATTTTACCCTTCATAAAGCTAGACAAATTTATGAGCAGTTCCCTAAAATGGGCTAGGTACCCGGTCCCTAAAAGAGGCCAAGGGATGTTGAGTGGAAATTAATCGTATAATTACTAATGGACTTAAATTAAACCTTCAGTTTGCTAGCATAATTTGTTCCAGAAACATGCTTGTAATCCAAAGCACTTGTATATCAAAGCAAATCTCAAGAACCATTGACTCAGTTGTGATCATGTGACATTGGGCATCCTGTACTACTCATACTGCCAGGCATCGCTCATTTATCAAGTTAAAATATATTAGAAATGTTTGTCTTGCAGAACCCTCGCAGAACAAGGGACTTGCAGTCCAAGGTTTTCCTGTACTCTCATCTTGATGACGTCACGCAGTTTTTCCTTAATGTCTACAATTTCTCAATCTCCCCATCTATCACCCCAGGGATTGTGGGCATCCAGCCAGGGAAGCCGAGAAATGAACATGGAAAGCAATGAAAAATATCATAGTGATGTTGCAATACCCTTAATTAAAAGAGAAGAGCATTAAACTATGTCGAAAACAAAAGTGTGTTGTTTTGAATGCTGGTGCTTAAAGAGAGGGCAGTCTAATTAGGGGAGGATAAAGCGATTCTTTATCTAATTAGGGGAAGATGGCACTTGTGGCTACTTTCAAAGGTTTTTACAATTGGTGGCATTGATTCTTTTCGAACCTGTTTCTTTTCAATATTTTCACAGTTGCCCTTTTTGCCCCCCCAAGCTTTGGTTCCACTAACAAATGGAACAAAAAGGTATCAGGAAGTATAATAAAAGAAAGGTAGATTCCTGAGATAAACTTGCAGACAGTGGGAAAAGGAAGAGAAAGGAGGACTGAAGAGGACATTGAGGGGGAAGATTTCTCAGAGTAGAACTGAGAGGCTAAGAGGAGAGACAGAGAACAGGAGAGACAAGTGTGAGCAAAGGAGAAAGAGAAAGAGCAGAGTGGGAGAGGGGAGGGAGACAGACAGGGAGTGGGGGAGGAATGGAGGCATAAAATGCAGGCAGGAGACTGTGCAGATCTTACGGCGACAATCTCTCGTTCCATGGTGCGGAGGAACTTTGATCTCCCAGTTCTTTAAGCTGGGGGCAGAGTGGTGCTGCGGCTCTGGAAGCTTGTTTGAAGTCAGAGAAGCCTGAAATCTTCAAGCTTAAGGCCTTTGTTCTTAACGCTGGCTCTCCTTAAAGTCACCCCGGGGGAGCTTTTAAAACTGCATTGACCTGCCTCATCTCCCAGAGATAGGCTCCCATTGGGAGCTTTTAAAACTTCATTAACCTGCCTCATCTCCCAGAGATAGGCTCCCATTGGCCTGGGGAGAGGCTGGGTATTTTAAGAAGCTCACGTGGAGGCTGCAGTGTGCAGCCGGGCTTGAGAACCTCAGGATAAGTCTGGAGAGGACACAGGACAGCATGCAACTGGCTACCTGTGTTTGCAGGATGCTGTTGGTAGGCCAGTTATCCTTTGGAGCTTGTCTGTATCTAAGCACCTGCTTTGTACTAGTTCCTTTGAGGAAGAGGCCCGCCAGGATGTTCTGACCTCTTCTAAGGCCTTTGGGCCCCTCAAGAGTCATAGGTAACCTGGAAAAATATGGCATCCTGTATAATTATCAAATAGCTTCTTTCAACTACATCATTTCTACACCATAAGATCTTCCTTTGTAAAATCAAAATCCTTATTCACCCTTTGGTGAACACTGTTGCTCAGATACATGAAAAGGGAGGAAGACCTTTAGCTTCAGACTAGTGGGGCACCTAAGTGACTCAGTCGGTTAAGCATCCACCTCTTGATTTGAGCTCAGGTCATGATCTCAGGGTTCCTGAATTCGAGCCCCACGTGGGGCTCTGCACTGACAATGCTGAGCCTGCTTGGGATTCTCTCTCTCTCTCTCTCTCTCTCTCTATCCCTCCCCAACTCATGTGTGAGCTCTCTCTCTCTCCAGAATAAATAAATAAAAAAAAAAACTTTATAGCTTCAGACTGTCATTTAATGCTATCAAACTTCTCAAACAACACAGAATTCTGTCGCTGGGTAAAAAAAAATTACTGCTTATGGATTTTTAAAGCAGGGGCCAAGGAATTTGAAAGAAAAGGTTCTTACTAGCTAAGCTATTATCCTATCATTCTTGTTTAATAGCTACTCTTTAATGAGCACCTATTATGCACCAGGTATTGTATTAGTTCAATTATATAGGGAATCTCATTTCATCACACATTTCTCTTTTTGGGATTCAAATATTGTTGAGAGTGACTATAAAAGTCAGTCTGAAGACTTAAAAAATGTCTTTTTCACCTGTCCTGAGAAATCACTGTGGTATAATCGACTCTTTGCATAGATCTTAGAAGCCTGGGAGACCACACTCATTTCTCCAAGTTGTGCTTTCTTCATTTATTAAATGATGTGTTCAGACTGGCCGATTTTATAAATTTATGGAAATAGCATAATTTATAGAGCTGTTGAATCACCATGTTGTACACCTGAGGCAATTGTAACATTGTGTGCCATCTAGACTTCAGTAGAAAAAAAAAACACATAAAGATAAATTATGAAAATCATGCTAACAAGTAGTCAGATAAAACTGTGAGCCACTGAGTACAGACTAATATATTTCTGGTGGATGGTGCTTTCGAATTTCCGTTTCCATTAGAAGCGTTATTATTTTTGATTCTCACTCACAGCTCCCTTGGGAGGGACCCAGGATGTATATCACCTCCGCATCCCTGGGAAAAGGTCTGGGAATGTTATTCTTTCTTAAGAAAGTCTGCAGAAAGAGCAGCCAGTTTTTGTTTTCTTTCTTGCAGTGCAAAGCAGTGGGAAAAGTAAATGAAAGGTTGTCTGATTGCTAAAACAAATATACAAAGACATGAAAAAGCTCGACTTTGTCACTGTGCATTGCAAACATTTCACAAATTTTAATTTTACTAAAGAACAAAATCATGTGAATTGTTTCTCTCTAAAATACTCTACTTGAAAAGGCAATTCGGTCTCCTAGCAACCAACACTTCTCCAAATGAGAAAAATGTCTGGAGGAAGAGAGAAACTACAATTACACACAATGAATAGGGTAGAATTCTCATGGGCTTGGAAGGGTATCTTAGCCCATTTCCATTCTCCCAGTGTCAGCTTCTGGGATCCTTAGAGGCTGCAAACGGGGTCACCACCAAGGTCAAATGTAGTGTCCTACCTTATGCGTATTCCCGGTGTGGGGGCCTCTTCCTTTCCCAGCCTCTTGGAGCTTTGCCCTTTCTGTGAGAGAGGCATTTTTATAAGCAAGTCTTGGAAATCTTTGAAAGTGGCCCAGTCCAGACCGGTAACCACTAGCCTCCTATGGTTACTTAATTTTAAATTGTAATTAATTAAAATGAAATGAAATGAAAAGTCAGTTTCTCATTCACACATGTTCTATTTCAAGGGCTCCACAGCCACATGTGGTAATGGCTACCATATTGGAAAGCTCGAACTTAGAACATTTTCCCCATTGCAGGGTTCAGGGCCCTTCTGCAGAGTGCCAGCATGAAGGCTGTGGATGGAGAAACTTCAGTTAGGAATGGCTGGGCTGGGTAAGGAGACGTGAGATTGCTTCCCTGCGCTTTACCTCCATTTTTAGATTTTTCTCACCATACTTCTATATAAGATACTGGTGCTTTTCTGTAGCTGGAAAAGTAATTTTGATAACTGCTAAGTTATGTTATGAATGTAACTAAGGGTTACCGACATGGAGACCGTGAAAGGACGAGTACTTTTTTTGCAGTCAAGAAATTGACGTTTCCTACAGATTTAAATCTAAAAGTTTATAGCAGCAGTACGAAGAGCAGGCCACAAGTAACAAACTTCACCTCAGGATAACTCAATACAGGATAGTCTGAGAACCTCACAAGTGATTCTTTTTGGTTCCTATTTTGGGATCCTGCTATTGGGCCAGCATGTGAGGTAATGCAGACGTTCATGCTTGGGAATGAACAAGGATTTCAAGACAAATTGGTTTTTCTTTCTCTTGGATTTCTTCATCTTCTCTTTTTTCTTTTTCCTCCTTATACACAACCTTAATCCGCTCTTTTGGTGCCACATCCGATGAAACAATTTACAGCCTTAGGAGAGAAGATGAAGCCGGAGGGGGGGGGGGGCAGCGATCTTGTATTCTGATTCCATCTGCTCTGACACCTGAGGATACTGGACATCAAGACTGATCAATGAAATACCTAGCACCGGCCACCTCAAGCACAAATCCCCCAACCTGAGCCTAAACTCCCACATGGCCAGGGTGGGGGGATGCCCACCACAGCCAATATGTGCATGTCCAAAATGGACGCTCCCTGTTTTGACAACACTGTTCATTTTGCATGGAGAGGCTTCTGCTCATGCTGTAATGGATAACAGCTGAATCTCTATGTCATTGGTCAAAGAGACTTTTCACGCAGAAGTTTTCATTTTCATTCCAGGGCTTTCATGATTAAGCCCACACTTATAAAAATTTGTGCTACCAAAAATCAGTTCGAGGTTGATCTTTCCTTTTCTATACAATTGAAAATTCTTTCTGCAAAAAAAAAAAAAATACTCTTTCACATATAAATCTCTAGAAATCTTTTAATTTGAGAAAGTGTATGTCAGAGTGAGAAATGAAATAGTAGAAGGAAAACCAAGAAATCTCTGGAACTCTGACCTAGTATATATGAGGTGTGGATTATTAAGAAATGGCAAAATGTAAGGACTCCGAGTTTATGTGCCCAAAAGACACTGGCCACGACATGATTGAACAGCATTGCCAACAGGGAGGGTATTTATGGACCTGCTCAGCAAATGATACAGCACCCATATTTCTGCCCACGGTGAACCAAATTTATATTAGAATTCAAGCAAGAATCGATTCATAGCACTAGTGGAGGTTTAAAACACTCCTCTCTCTCCACATGGCTGCAACACTCAGGGAGGAGACCATGGCAGAGAGTAAACAGAAGCACAGACCTGGTTGAGAGACGAAAGTTGTAGGTTCATGATTTTGCTTCCTTAAATCCAGAGCTGGAAGCCAGAAATCCAGAGCAGAGTGAAAAGAAGGAGAAAAATCATGTCCCTGGAAATCAACTGACAAATAGTGATCAAAGAAGAAGAATGATAAACAGTCTCAAATAAGACTCAGTTTGGTAACTATTTTTATGCGAATCAACTTAGTCCTCACACGCAGATTTCTGCCTAGTAGTAGAAAAAAGTAATCTTGAGAATCCAACAAAACTCAATCACTTCTGGTTTGAAATATAGTCAGGTCAGGATTTAAACATATTCAAGTAGAATTTTTCTGGGCCCTCCTGCTTCACACACACACACACACACACACACACACACACACACTTATGCAGCTTCTCTCCCATACTGGAGCTCTGGGACACAGCTCTTTTTCTCTCTTGTGGCTCAAATTGTCTCAGGGTCCCCTGCGAAGCTGTCGTCTCCTACAGCTCTAAAGAGGAACTGAGGAATGGGCCCCACTGTGCTTTTGGGTACCTAAATATATTCGGGGTTTCGGCACTGCTTCTTTCTGGGATTGAGATGCTGATGACAAGGTATGGGGTGTGGTGGGGACACCGAGCAGCCATTTTGTTGTTTTTTCTCATCTTCACAACCCTTGTTCCTCCAGTGCAGAGAGGGCTGCCCTCCCATTTCTGTGCAGAGGGAAACCGTGCACAACATTGTACAGGTTGCCTTTCGGTGTGGTTTACAGAGTGACCTCAATGTCCCCAGCGCTCCACTCTCTGGGCCTTTGGAAACACAAATCCTTGTCTCTCTTAACAAAGCCAGACTCTTGCAAACGATGCATGGCTTTCTAGTTTGTTATTCCCGTAATAGATTTACAAGAATTAATTTAGCACTTTAATGGTGTCTTGTTCTAGGTCTTACCCAGCCTCCTCCCAGAAACAGTGAATGCCATTGATTGAAATGGAAGCTTTGAGGAATCACTGGGAATGAACACTATAAGTCAGTTGCCAGGTCACATGTAATGCTGTGATGATGATGACGGTGATATCCATCACACGTTGAGCTTTTGTCACTTGCCAGGCACTGTTATGATACATTTCTTTGCCTGTCTCACGTAGTCCTCAGATCTATTCTGTGAAGTAGGCACTATCCCCATCCTACTCTACTGATGAGGAAGCTGAGTCTTACGGAAGCATGGGAAAGTTGACCAGGTGGTCCAGCTGGGAACCAGAGGAGAGGATGTGAACCCCTACCATCTGACTCTGGGGCCCTTACCCAGAACCACCACACTCTTCTTCCTCCCTGAGTGTCGTGAGTATCTCCCAGACTAAGGACAACTTAAAATGTTATTTAAACATTTTTAAAAATTATTAAAGCATTTTCCTAAAAAAAAAAGTTTAATGTTTATTTATTTTTGAGAGAGAGAGAGAGAGAGAGCACAGGGGAGGGGCAGAGAGAGAGGGAGACACAGAATCCGAAGCAGGCTCCAGGCTCTGAGCTGTCAGCAAAGAGCCCAGCGTGGGGCTCGAACCCATGAACTGTGAGATCATGACCTAAGCTGAAGTAGGGCACTCAACCGACTGAGCCACCCAGGTGCCACCCCCTTAAAGCATTTTCATCATGTGGTGTTAACTATGCACTCTTTCATAATTTGAAAGAAAAGATAACTTCCTAGCTAAGACTGTATTAGAGCAATTAAAAAGAGAAAGCCACTTGGGGCACCTGGGTGGCTCAGTCAGTTAATCCTCTGACTTTGGCTCAGGTCGTGATCCTGGTTTGAGCCCCGTGTGGGGCTCTGTGCTGACAGCCTGGAGCCTGCTTCAGATTCTGCTTCTTCCTCTCTCTCTACCTCTCTGCTCCCCCCTCCTCAAAAATATACATATATATATATAGAGAGAGAGAGAGAAAGCTACTCAATTTTTTGGAGTTACATTACCGTAATATGAAAAAAGAACCAGATGAAGATAGTCTAAAAATGAAGCTTCTTAAAAAAAACTTTTTTTTAATGTTTATTTACTCTTGAAAGAGAGAGAGAGAGAGAGAGACAGAATCCAAAGCAGGCTCTAGACTCTGAGCTGTCAGCACAGAGCCTGACGTGGGGCTTGAACCCACAAACTACGAGATCATGACTTGAACTGAAGTTGGACGCTTAACCAACTGAACCACCCAGGAGCCCCTAGAAATGAAACTTTTAAAATATTTTTAAGTGTTTAGTTATTTTGAGAGAGAGAGAGAGAGAGAGAGAGAGAGAGAGAGAATGCATGCATACAAGCAGGGGACAAGCAGAAAGAGAGGGAGAGAGAACCCCATGAGCAAGTTGTGTTGAATTCCAGAAATTCCAAGCGCTGGAGCCAGAGCCAGAGCCAGATGCAGGGCTCAAACTCACGAACTGTGATATCATGACCCGAACTGAAATCAAGAGTCGGACGCTTCACAAACTGAGCCACCAAGATGCCCCTGAAAAGAAACTTTTAATATGAGATAATATTAGAAATAATATATATGTTTCTACCACTGATGCCTGATACAGAATTCCAAAAACCCTTGTTATTTCTCAAGTAACAAGAGCACTAGGAGCATCTTTTGTGTTAATGCGGTGACCCCTGGATGGCTCCTGGATGGCTTCTGGTCACCAGAAAGACCAAGCCATGATTAGAAACTTGGAACTTTCAACAACCCACCCCCCTTCTCCAGAGAGGATAGAGAGACTGGAAGTGGGGTTAATGGTCCATTATGGCTGTGTGATAAAGCTTCCATAAAAATCCCAAAATACAGGGTTCTGAGAGCTTTCAGGTGGGCATACACATCTATACCCCTAGAGGAAGATGCACTTCAACTCCACGTGGACAGAAGCTCCTGTGCTTGGGACTCTCCCAGACCCTACTATCTCTTCATCTGGCTGTTCATCTGTATCCTGTATCACATGCTTTAATAAACTGGTAAACATAGATAGCTGTTTCCCTGAGTTCTGTGAGCCGCTCTGGCAAATTAACTGAACCCAAAGAAAGTGTCCTGAGAACCTCCGATTTATAGCCAGTTGGTCAGAAGCACAGATGACAACCTGGACCTGTGATCAGCATCTGAAGTGAGGAGGGGACAGTCTTGTGGGACTTAACTTGTGGGATCTGACGCCACCTCCAGGTAGCGTCAGAATGAGCTAAATTGTAGGACACTGCTGGTATGCTAGAGAATGGTTTGTTGTTGGTGGAAAACCCCCACCCATTTGGTGACCAGGAGTGAGTGTTTTGTATGAAGAATACAAAGACAACTATGGGTTTTGGGGCGCCTGGGGGGCTCTGTCGGTTAAGGATCCAACTTCGGCTCAGGTCATGATCTCACAGTTCATGGGCTCTGTGCTCACAGCTAGGAGCCTGGAGCATGCTTTGGATTCTGTGTCTCCCTCTCTCTTTGCCCCTTCCTCACTCACACTCTGTCTCTCTCAAAAAATAATAAATAAACGTCAAAAAATTTGAGAGAAAAAAAAGAGAGAACTGTGGGCTTTTCCAGTACAGTTCATTCTAATGATCTTGAGGCCATATTTGACCTGCATATATGTGCTTGCCTGAGCCAGCAATATGTCTAAAGGTGTCTGTATTATTAACACTATATATTATTAACACTCGACTGATTCACACATTGATATTTGCTGGTTCTTGAAAATATTTGAGTTGCCACTAAAACCACTCATGAGTGTAGATATTTACTCATAAATACAATTCATTAGCTCTTTTTAATTTGCAGCTCTATCTCCTGCAGTGTGTGATCTGTAGCTCTCTTCAATTTTATTCACCACACATTCTGAATCCTGCTCATGAGAAGATGTCACCAAGGGCCACTAGAGAGTTCGCCTGTCAATCACTAGCACTCACATCTCCAAGTTTTTGTTCTCTAATTAGGAAAGAAGACTCTTCTACATATTAGGGGTAAAATCGTGAGCTATCAGGATCTCCGTAATTGCGGAGATTTGTAGATACCTTGGTACATACAAGCAAGTACAAAATAATCACCTATCATAGTCAAGTAAGACTTCATCTAGAATCTCTTAAGACACAGGTCTACTAGGAATCAACACATTGAAAGCGACAAGAACTGGCCCCAGGAGACAAGAAAATGTGTGGAAATAAAAAGTGAGAGCTTAGAAAATTCAGTCTGGGATGTTTGTTTATTTGTTTATTGAGGTATAATTGACATATAACATTATATTGGTTTCAGGTATGCAAAATAATGATTTGCTATTTATACACTGCAAATGATCACCATGATAATTCCAGTTACTGTCTGTCCCCAAAGTTACAGGAAATGTTGTTCTTGTGATGAGGACTTTTAAGATTTACTCTCTTAGGAACTTTTCAGTATACAATATTACTGACTATGTTCTCCATGCTCTACACTACATCCCCATGGCTTATTTATTTCGTACTTGGAAGTTTGTACCTCTTGACCCCTTTCCCCCATTTTGTTCATCCCCCAACCTCCTTCTCCTCTGGTAACCACCAAGCTGTTCTTTCAATCTATGCATTTTGTTTTGTTTGTCAATTTGTTTTGTTTTTCAGATTCCACATATAAGTGAAATCATATGGTATTTGTCTTTCTCTGTCTCACTTATTTCACTTAGCATAATACCCTCAAGGTCCATCCATGTTGTTGCAAATGGCAGTATTTCATTCTTTTTTTAATGACTAAGTAATATTCCATTGTGTATATAAACTACATCATCTTTATCCATTGACCCATTGATGGCCACGTCATGATCTCAGGGTTCGTGGGTTTGAGCCCCGCGTCAGGCTTTGTGCTGACAGCTCGTAGCCTGGAGCGTGCTTCGGATTCTGTGTCTCCCTCTCTCTCTCTCTGCCCCTCCCCTGCTCACACTCTGTCTCTCTCTGTCTCTCAAAAATAAATAAACATTAAAAAAATTATAAGTATTTAATTTATCATATAAATGCCAAAAATATATTCAAAATAGAAAAGGGTATTTCATGTGAAATCCAGCCAGCAATATTATCTGGAAGATTTACTCCATCTTTTGACATTATTTGGTTGGATAAATTATTAATCTGCATATCACAGTTTTGCAAAAGACTTTTAAAAAATAAGACAAAATGTCTTTCTACCCACATGGTCTCTGCAAACTGTCTGCTTTGTGGGAGATTTGTAAATGTGAAAATGGATGTGCAAGAAAGAATCTGATGTGTTGGAATGAAGTGCCTTTCTTGGAGTTTTAGAGAGACAACTGTACCCAACACACAGGGATATTTACTACAGAGACCACTGGCTTGTGCTTTGTGCATGACCAATAGCATTTCCCAAGTGATGGTGCTGGATTTCCTACAGGTAAACTAGAAAACTTTAGCATTCTAGTGAAAAGGTGTCATATTATGGTTGTGCATTTGTCGGGGCCGGGAAAGCAGCCCTATGATGGTGCTTTATTATACTGTGCTGACGTCAGACAGTTGGAATTGTCAAATCCGTTTTACAGACTCTAGACAATATCTCCTATATGCTCACATAAAGAGATACTTCCAGGAAATACTTTCCCATCAGTTGGCAGAAAATGATAACTCTGAGATCTGAATAATGTTAATTAACTGCATATTAACAGCATATGAGGGAGAGAACTATAGTTACCATGTCTAGTCTGCTGTTAGTGTCTGATCAAGGATGTGGAAGTGGCTGCTTTTCAGTTCAAAACCGAAACATGGAAATAAAAGAAGGCAGAGAACGGAGAGTAGATCCTGGGAGGCTCTAGGTGTCATTGAAATTAAAAGGCTGTTTGTCACCCAAGTGTCTCATGATCTATTTCAGGGCATAAGAATATCTTTTGTTATACACAAAGCAATTCAGCTAGGGTTTGATGCCTACTAAGATGACAATTTAACCTCAAAAATTACTCCTACCTCTATATTATTAATGTTTTTCTTTGCTATTTTGTAGCAAGGAGGTCGTTTGGAAGTTCTTTGGAAAAATAAATGTGGTGTATAGTTAAAAAAATCAAAGGCTGTTTGGAAGTTTTTTCAATATCTCATATTACGTGACTTTAAATATTTATGAAAATATTTGAGGGACTCCTGGGTGGCTTAGTTGGTTGAACATCTGACTCTTGGTTTCAGCTCAGGTCATGATCCCAAGGTCATGGGATCGAGCACTGCAACTGGCTCAGCGCTGAGCATCGAGCCTGATTAAGATTCTCTCTCTCTCTCTCTCTCTCTCTCTTTCTCTCTCTCTCTCTCTCTCTCTCTCTCTCTCTCTCTCTCTCTCCTTCTGCCCCTCTCTACTACTCGCTTGTGCACATGCACTCTCTCTCTAAAATTAAAAAAAAAAAAGAAGAAGAAAATATCTGAAAGTCTACTTTGTGTGTATATAAAAATGTGATTAGTTACATAGTTTGCCACTCAGGGGGTTAAGGTTTCACCACTTCATCTTGGGGTTGTATGGAAGCTGTGCTGGGAATTTTATCTGTATAACAATTGGCTAAGTGTGAAAAATTAGCATTTTAGGTGAACATCTTGTGCTCCTAAGATCTGAAACTTTAAAAACACTAAAAAAAAAAAATGTAGGGAAAAAGTGTCTTGATGTTGGTGGTTTGGGCAATGATTTTTGGAGTTGACACCAAAATCTCAGGCAACAAAAGTAAAAATAGGCAGAGTTTCTTCAAATTAAAAAGCTTTGTCACAAGAAAGGAAACAGTCAACAGAGTAAAAAAGGCAAACTTCAGAGTGGTAGAAAATATTTGCAAAGAATATGTCTGGTAAGAGGTTAATGTCCAACATATATAAGGAGCTAATACAACTCAATAACAAGAAGACACACAAATAATTTGATTATTTTCCATCAGATGGGCAAAAGACCTTCTTCAAAAGAAGTCGTACAAATGGTCAACACGAATATGAGAAGGTAGTCAACGTCAGTAATCATCAAAAAATACAAATCAAAGCCACAATGAGGTGTCACACCTATTAGAATGGCTATTATCAAAAAGACAAAAGATAACAAGTGTTGAGGACTGGGAGAAAAGGGAATCCTCCTGCACTGTTGGTGGGAATGTAAATTGGTATATCCATTATAGAAAACAGTATGGAGGTTTCCCAAAATTTTTAAAAAGAAATACATGATGATCCAGCAATCCCACTTCTGGATATATTTCTTTTTTTTTTTAATTAAAAAATGTTTTAATTAAAAAATTGTTTTTAATGTTTATTTATTTTTGAGAGAGACAGAGAGTAAGTGGGGAAGGGCCAGAGAGAGAGGGAGACACAGAATCTGAAGCAGGCTCCAGGCTCTCAGCTGTCAGCACAGAGCCCAATGCGGGCTTGAACTCATGGACTGAGAGATCACGACCTGAGCTGAAGTTGGACACTTAACCCACTCAGCCACCCAGGCGCCCCCACTTGTGGATATATCTCTCAAGGACGTGTATTCAGCATCTTGAAACTCCTGCACTCCCATGTTCATCACAGCGTTATTCACAGTCACAAAGATTTTGAAACAACCTCAATGTCTGTCGATGGATGAATGTATAAAGACATATATATGTACTGTATTTATTATGCTAAGTGAGGCCAACACTGAATAATCTTATTTAGATGTAGAACCTAAAATAGAGTCATAAAAACAGAGGGTAAAATGGTGGTTGCCAGGGGCTTGGGGGTAGGGAGAAATGGGGAGGTATTGGTCAAAGTGTACAAAGTTTCAGTTATGCAAGATAAATAAGTTCTGACGATCTAATGTACAGTATTATAACTATAGGTAACAAGACTGTATTATATACTGAAATTAGCTTTTACGTATTCTCAACCACACTCAAACACACACACACACGAAAGAAAATGGTAACCACATAAGGTGATGATTATGTTAAATGGCTTATTTATCTCACAATGTATATGCATATCAAAATATCAAGTGGTACACCTTAAGTATATACATTTTTATTTGTCAAGTATGCTTCAATAAGTATGGTAAAAAAAAATTGTATGATAAGAATTGAAAACCCAGTTAGGGGACACAGGCTCCGATAGCTTTCTCTTGTAGGTGCTCTTGACCCCGAGGCCCTTTATCTGGGCACAGCATCACTAAAGCCCTGGAACTAGGTCATTTTCATATTTTTGGCTTTGTGGTCTCCTATTTATTTGTGTCCCAGGATAGTTTGTTTTGGTTCTCAATTCTACAGGCAACAAATACTCGCATTTTGTCTAGTGCTCAGTAGTCATGAAAATCTCAGTTTTGCTGCACCCAAGTTGGAGGTGTTTTAGTAAGAACAGACTATCCTAGGGGCGCTTGGGTGGCTCAGTCGGTTGAGCGTTCGGCTCAGGTCATGATCTCGCCATCTGTGAGTTCGAGCCCCACGTTGGGCTCTGTGCTGACAGCTCAGAGCCTGGAGCCTGCTTCGGATTCTGTGTTTCCCTCTCTCTCTCTGCCCCTCCCCCACTCATGCTCTGTCTTTCTCTGTCAAAAATAAATAAACATTTTTTAAAAATTAAAAAAAAAAAAGAATAGACTATCCTAGAATCCCTGGACCAGCCAGAATTGCACTGTGTGTACAGGCAAGTCAAAAACAGCACAGACAACTTATCTAAATGGAACAGACACAGGTGGGGTTTGGGGAGACTGGGAGGGAAGGAAGGACTGAATTTCCTCTGGCATTTGCCATTAGCCTGGTCATAGTCCTCATGTGGCCAAAGAAGGTCCCTTTGTCTTGAAAACTTAATTTAAAAAAAATGTTTATTTATTTATTTTGAGACAGAGAGAGATAGAGAGTGATCAAGGAGGGGCAGAGAGAGACAGAGACAGAGAATCCCAAGCAGGCTCTGTGCTGTCAGCACATAGCCCAATGAGGGGCTTGAACTGAGGAACCATGAGACCACGACCTGAGCCGAAATCAAGAGTGGGACTGAGCTGTCCAGGCACCACCCCGCCTTTTTTTAAATGGTAAAGATCTTTCAAGGAGAGTAAGAAAGAAAATTGAGTTTCAGAGAAAAGGTTAAATTGTCTCAAGCACTTAGACTAGTGGAGCTCCTGGCAGGATCAATGCCATGATTTTAGTCTTCAAATGTCTTTTTGGCTTATTGCTGTGAGTGTGAATTCTATTGTGTCACAGAACCTTTGTCTTCACAACTTAAAAGATAAAAACATTTTCTAGGATCAGTGATTTTTAAATTCACATCTTTGACCACCCTTGCCTCATTTTTTCCATTTTCATACTTTATCATAGTAATGATGGAGGTGTGGGAGGTGGTTTAAAAAAAAACAAAACATAAAGAAAGCAACTAAGCCAAGTAGCCATCCCAGAGTTTGCTGTCCGGTTAGTCAGCCAATCGTTTCCATGATGAATCTACTTAGACTTACTTTTCAATATTGATTTATTTACAGGGCACGAACTGGTAATTAGTTATTGACTCTGTGAAAAACAAATTATTTATAAAGCATTTATTCTATGATGTTACATGATACAAATGAGCTTTAGAATGACCGATGACTTTTCAAAACAGTTGAGTTTATTCCTTAGTACAAAAGTCCCCCGTGGCTACCAAGCTTCTTATAAGAAATCCAGTTCTAAGTCATTTGAAAAAAATCATTCTGAGAACAGGCTTAAAAAAAAAAAAAAGCTAGTATATGCAGTGAAATAATAGCTGAGAAATAGAGTCACACAAGGAAAGACAAGAGCTTAACAAAGCAGTTTTGTTTGAAGCTATATCAAAAAATTTGTGAATTTCTAAGGTTTCCATTTATCTACCTTATGGCGATTCACGCCTACTTGCTCTTTTCAATGCCCTTGAGCGATGGCTTTAAATCTATTTTTGGTGTGCTATTGAATTGGTCACTTCACCTCTCTGCACCTCTATTCATTTTTTCAACCTCCCCTTAAAAGTAGCATGTTTCCAGGTGTTGTTGGCTCTTGGCTAAGCAAGATTATATAATACGTCGTCGTTTCAACATGGACTTGAAATTTCAAAGTAAAGTAACAGCTTTAAAAAAATATTAGAGAACATGTGCCTCCACTTTTGAAGTTGTCACCATACCTGCTCTCCACTTAGTTATTCACTTATTTTTTCAGCAACTAGTTCTCTAGGACTTTTTACATGTCTTGCTTTGCATTTATATTGGCAAATAGAGTCAATATATTACTGCCCATGTAGAACTGATCGCCACAGTCTGGGGCTCATACTAGCTTCTCAAATGACTTTAAAAAGTTCTCTGAACAAGTAAGAGAACTAAACCTACGAATGGCACCTAAATAAATGTGTTCTTTGATATCCTCAAATAATCTGGTTAAGGGAAATCAATAGAACTCTCTACAAAAGAGTCGCTAAAAGTAGAGACATTGAAAACAAAGTTTTGATTACAAAACTCTAAATTATTAGGGTTGCTAGTGGTAATTGAGTGGCTGTTAATTTTATGACTTGGAAAAGGGAATATTAGGAGAATTTCTCCAATCCTTAGTTGCTTTTGTGTTTATTCGTGTACTTATATATAAATTATAAAGGGAAGATCACTTTGCTTTTCACCCTCTCTTGCGATCACAAGATGGCAGTGTTTCTGAGCTTTGCTGCTGTAATAATTTGCCTTAAAATGGTATTGGGCAGAATTGCTGTAGGGAAGTCAGAATAAATGATGTGGAAGAACCTTAGCATGTAAAATAAAACCAACTAGCAAAGAAAAACAAACCAATGCTCAGGAATTTGCATTTCTGGAGGAGTGAGCTTGTGCCTAGGTCTTGTATATATTTGGATGTTTACAATTTAGTGACCTTTTCTGGAACTCTCAAAAGATTAGAGTTGGTAGAGGCCTTAAGAGGAAAGAAGGGTGATGAGGTTGGGAAGTAAGCTGGGATTTGATAATGAAGGGCACTGCATCCTGAACTAAGGAGATTTGATTCTGGTCCTCACTGAGGAGGCACTGAAGGGTTTTCAAATTTTATTTTTTAAAATTTACATCCAAATTAGTTAGCATATAGTGAAACAATGATTTCAGGAGTAGATTCCTTAATGTCCCTTACCCAATTAGCCCCTCTCACGACCCCTCCAGCAACCCTCAGTTTCTTCTCCATATTTATGAGTCTCTTCTGTCTTGTCCCCCTCTCTGTTTTTATATTATTTGAAGGGTTTTTAAATAAGGGGAGGGGTAGGAATAATCAGGTTGTGCTTTGGAAAGATAACTATGGTGGTATTTCATAGGTTGCCAATGGAGGGGAGAGAGAATAATTAGGTACTGCAGGCAGACTAGCTAGTCAGAAAGCAGTACGATCATTTAAATAAGACAGAATTATCTAGATTAAAATAATGTCAGAGAGGTGGAGGAGACATTTGAACAATATTTAAAAATGTAGTCAATAGGACTCAGTGATTATTTGGGGCCTTGAAAGAGAGAGAGAGAGAGATTCCTAAATTAGTTGAGTGGGTAGATAGTCACATCATTATAACTAAATGAGATATGTAAGAGAGAGAAAATGGTACCTGGGGATTGAGGTGCCTGGTGTCTGTATAATATCATCTGGAGGAGACTAGTCAGTCATCAGTTGAGAATGAGGAATTCATTTTGGGGGAAGAAACAGAGTGTGATTTTTTTAAGAGGTGAGGGAGTGAGCCAAGTAGATCTCTGAGGGAGAGCATGACAAGACAAGGAGGGTGCTTGACATGTTCAGGAAACAGTAAGAAAGCCAGCTCAATCTCCTAACATCTATTGATTCATCAAATAGTGGTTGAATACCTATAATATGCCAACCACAAAACCAGGCATTGAAGAGAAAAAATTAATCCCTGAACCTCAAGGAGCCATGGAGGAGATAAGGCATTAAAAACCATATGGTTTGACTTTGCCACTGTGCCTTCTTTGTCAGGGCATTTTAAACTCCCTCTCCCTTAGTCTTCCTCTTTCCTTATTCCATCTCTCCTGTCTGTGGCCATCTCTTTTTCCAGCCATGACGTTACCCCATTTCTTCTCCTCTTCCCTCTTATCTTTTCTCCTTCCCCATACTAGCCTATCTCCCCTTTTTCTCTCTAGCTCTCTCAGTCTCTCTTGCTTCTTTCAGGAGTTTTTTCCTAACTTTGATTTTCTGTAGTTTGAAAATGACATGCCTAGACATAGTTCTTTCGTCATTTATGCTGCTGGATATTCTCTGAGCTTCCCGTAGCTGAGGTTTGGGGTCCAAAATTAATTTGAGGGAAATTCTCAGTCATATTTCTTCTGTTCCTTTCTTTTTTTCTTCTCCTTTTGGCAATCCCATTATGTATCTGTGACACCTTTTGTAGTTATCCTAAAGTCCTTGGGACAGTGTGTGATCGTAAAGTTATAGTTTGGGACATCACAGGGTCTAGGTAGAAGGCTGATACCACACGAGTGGGAAAGTGAAGGGAGTGTCAAGAATGAGGGACAGTTTATCACCCAAATAATAATCATCATGGTAATAACAATATTTTCTATATGGCAACTAATACTTTCTGAATTTTATGTAAATCATGAATACATGTATTTTCCAGTAATTGCTTTTATGTAAATTGGGTACAAGGGCCTCTAGATTACAATTTTCTATTTGTAGCATTCTGAAAACGTGTCATCTAAGTAAAAATGATGTGTTTGGCATACAAAAGTGGCTTTAAGGCAAATTGTCTAATCCCCCCAGCCCCTTCCATCCTGACAGTCACCTTTATGTCCTCCCTATCTAGGATATTGTTTTAATGTTATTTATTTTTATTTATTTATTTATTTATTTATTTATTTATTTATTTATGTGTGTGAGAGAGAGAGACAGAGCGAGTGCAGGGGAGGAGCAGAGAGAGAGAGGAAGAGAGAATCCCAAGCAGGCCCTGCGATATCTTTGCAGAGCCAGATTGCGGGGCTTGATCTCCTGAACCTCGAGATAAATGACCTGAGCCAGAGCCAAGAGTCAGACAGATGCTCAACTGACTGAGCCACCCAGGCGTGCCCTCCCTACCTAAGTTTTAAAGCCATCCCTGGATGAGAAAATGAGAAGAGAAGAAAGCCAGGGGAGGTGGTTGTCAACCCCGCCTGTGCACCAGAATTACCTATGACTTTAAAAAAAATACACATGGAGATTTTGACTCAGTAGGTTTGAGGAAACAAAACCAGGACAGAAAGCCACAAGGAGACATTTGAAGGAGGGACTGGTCAACCTCGTCTAATGCAGCAGAGAGGTCAAATAAGATTATGTACCAGACAGTGCCCTAAATGTGTCTGCTAGAAACCCCCTGAAGCCCTCATAGGAGCATTGCCTTTGGAGTGTGGCCAGGACCAGATCATTAACTGAAGTGAAGGGAGGGAGGGGCGTGGTTCTTCTAATGAAAAGCTTTATTGAAGAGCTATGGGGACCCAGCTGAGGTTGGAACCTATAGGTTTGCAATGGTGTCAATCTGCATTCCTTCATACAGTTATTCAGTACTGTTGCAGGCACTGGGGGTGGAAAAGCAAATACAATGCAGAAGAATCTTACATGTTAGAGGAAAAGCGGATAGTAAACAGGTAACCAAATAAAGATGTTAACTTCACAAAGTGATAAGGACGCAAGCAGTGATGTGATCCCGAGTGATAGAGGATTACATGCAGTGTGATGTAGCAGGCAGTTAACAGCTCAAGAAAGACCGAAGCAAAGCTAAACAGCACTTGTATTAATCCCCAAGGGGGTGCGGAAGGAGAAGGCTATGGAGGAGCCTGGAACCTCAGATGGATCAAAGGCCAAGGATGTTATGGTCATCGCTAAGGGATGGTTAGAGCGTTGGACTCTCTTAGCCAGACTGGATCTGAACGAAAGTGAAGCTGTTCTCTGAGTTCCACAAGCTTGTTCGTACACGTTCGTGTAGCATCATTTATCTTGCAATGTCATTCATTTTTTGAATGCTTGTCTGCTTCCGTGACTAGAGTGTGGATTCTTCTAGGCAAAGGATTTTGTCCTACAAGATTCTTCCTTGAATTCCTACTACCTTCTACTTTTTAAAAAAAATTAAGTTTGTTTATTTATTTTGAGAGAGAGAGGCAGAGGGAGAGAGAGAATCCCAAGCAGACGCTGCATGTGGAGACTGACTCGGGGCTCAAATTCATGAACCGTGAGATGGTGACCTGAGCCGAAATCAGGAGTAGGCCGCTTAACTTACTGAGCCACCCATGGGCCCCATACCTTCTACTTAATAGGTCTGTCTGGTTTCTGGAATGCCAGATGGAAAAATTTTACTGTCTCCCCACCTTGGGGTACCACAGCAGCCCCCCCAATAATTTTCTTGTGTGAGGAGTGGATGATCGGATCCCCAAAAGAGCAGGCTTGTTTGTCTATACAAAGAGTCATGTTAGAGAAATCCTCAAAAAACAACAAAACAGAATTCAGTGATTTAAACAGTCATCTTTTCGTTGGTTTAAAGATTACTGGAAGAAACCAAAAGGCAAACAGGAATGGATTCAGCATACATGGAAGCCCTCTGCAAGAAGTGAGGAAAATAATTTTTATCCAAATCTGAAGAAAAAGAGGCTATGATAATTTACCACTCAGTAATTTATTCTTTCAATAATATAGAAGATAATTATGTATTTCTCTACCCTCAGACATTATTCTTATTGTTTTACGCCAATTGTCTGCAAGCTCAGCCCACAAGAGGAAGCTTATATTCATTTAGATGCTTTGCCTTGGGAACAGCTTTGTAGTCTAATAGCCAGACTTTCTGGAATTAATAAAGAGATTTCAGACTTCCTTTTTTTTTTCAATTATTCTTTTAAATGTCTTTTGATTTCAAAACTCATTCATCATAATTAAAAAAATAAAAAGTTACCTCTAAAGAGGAAAACTATAACATTAACAAAATTTAACTACCTTTTGTATTTATCTTTAGCTGCTATGTCTTCAACTGATCTATCAATCACAGAGTCCAAAGGTTGGGTATAGCACCTTCATTTTAAAATTGATTAGGTAAGGGGCGCCTGGGTGACTCAGTCTGTTGAGCGTCTGACTTCAGCTTAGGTCATGATCTCACAGTTCGTGGGTTCGAGCCCCGCGTCGGGCTCTGTGCTGACAGCTCAGAGCCTGGAGCCTGCTTTGGATTCTGTGTCCCCCTCTCTCTCTGCCCCACCCCTGCTTGTGCTCTGTCTCTCTCTGTCTTTCAAAATTGAATAAACATAAAAAAAATTTTTTTAATTGACTAGATAAGGACTTCTAAGATCTTATGAGTCCAAATCATAGCTCTGGAAGATTCTGAAGCTTCAGTCCAAATTAGAGATGAAAGCCCCCCTCTGACAATGTGTCCTTAATGTTCCAGCTGCTCATAATTTCTTTCAGCTTCATAAATCAACACCCTGTGTCCCTTCAGAGCTGCTAAATCTAAATATAGATATTAAAATTTTCCTTTAAAATCCTTATTTGGAATTCTGAATGCATTTCTCTTTATAAGCCCCATTTTTAATGGAGCATTTGAATCACTTAAATCTGATTCTGGACAGAGCTGGCAGGTGAGTTTTTTCCTTGGCTCACAACTGGTATTTTGCTGACTTCAAGTAAATGTGGGACATAGGCAAAAGATTTCTTGGTGTCTTCCCAGCTGCGTCTTAACGGCCAATGTTTATTTTTCAGCCCTTTTTTTGTCCTTCTATCCTTTTGTCACTTTCCATAAAAGAGACCATGTCTTTTCCCATAAAACAAAAACTCTCAACAGTTTGATGGGATTTAAAAACAAAGTTACAAAGTAGTTTTCTATACTGTATAGGCAAAAGGCTTCTAAAATAGTATGCATTAAACATACCAGTGTAATATTGTAAAGCCTTGAATTGTCATCCTGCTTCAATTCTAAATGAAGCAATATGGACTCTGCTTCTCCTTTTTTTTTTTTTTTTTGCCTTTAATTTTTAAGAATCAAAATAGCTGTAGTCACTCATTTACATTACAGTTTATTGACTTGCTGTATTTTGGAGCAAGTGCAAAGTCATTTTGATATATGGCAATTTAAAATAATTGCTCTTCTCAAAATAGAAGGAAAATTAGCTGGTCTGGTGCATCAGCCTATTTAGGCAATATGTCTCCATATGTCAGCTCTCTGCTCTCCGCACCACCTGCTTGAGTCCCCATCAGGGACGCAGACCGATGAGATCACTACAGCAAGCTATAGATCTTGGGCAAGTTAACTGGTCCGATTTTGCTTGGTAATAAGGAGAGTGTCTCTGGAAAATGGGAAATTGGAATCTGTCACCGCTTAGCAAACTGATGAGTGATTGCTATTGTTTTGCATCTCTGTAGGGTTAGCATAGTTTATTAGCTGTTCCTCAGCCCGGAGAGTTTAGTGTTACTCCTATTTTACAGGCAAGAATCTGAGATGTGTGTGGTGAAGCATAATTGTTGAAAACAAAGTGAAGGTGAGCAGTTTTCTGTGAGTCTTAGGATTCTAGCATTACCTGCCTTGAGCAAATTTAGCAATGGGGAGAGGTGGGGATTTTCAAGGTGATGGTGGCTAGGGTCATAAATCAAAACTCTCTCAGGGAATGACTCACAATGCTTTCTCCCTTACCAGTGATTCTGCTTCCCTAATTCCTGAAATCAAAATTCACAAACACTAAATGCCTATGTGGCCAAACTGTGACAATATTTTCAGTAATTTCTGATTTTGATTGGGAATTAATCATTGAAGAACAAGAAGTATCAGAGTTATTTAAAAAAACACATTTAGGTGCCTCGTTAGCGCAGTAGGTAGCGCGTCAGTCTCATAAAAAAACACATTTATTAAAAGAAAAGAGAAGAAAAAAAACATTTATTTATTAAACAAACTTACTGGAGGGAAGGTTCCACGTTGTCAGTCCCAGCTTCATTCTATTAAAAAAAAATGAAACTTTGGATAAAATAATGTTCCTTTTGAGAAAAAACTATGAAATCATAAAGTTGGAAAAGACCTTCAAGGTAGTCAGTTCCAAACCAGTATTTCATTTTAAAGTTACTAGGTAATAATGAAAAAACTGTTAGTACTAATTGGGAAGAAATACTGATTTTAGTGCTCAGTAATGTGTACTGTTGCAGGTGTGTTTTTATTTTATTTATTTTATTCACTTATTTTAATGAATGTTTATTTATTTTTGAGAGAGAGAGAGAGCATGCGCACATGAGCAGGGGAGGGGCAGAGAGAGAGGGAGACACAGAATTCAAAGCAGGCTCCAGGCTCCAAGCTGTCAGCACAGAGCCCGACTTGGGGCTCAAACCCACGAACCATGAGATCATGACCTGAACCCAAGTCAGACACTTAATGGACTGAGCCACCCAGGCGCCCCCCTGGCCAGCATTTAAAAAAATAATGAACAATAACAATAAAAATTAGGAAATATCAGAGTACATCTCACATTGTAAGGGTAAGTAGGGTGTCATGAAACTGTTGTCCCAGTTACAGTGTGTGTGTGTGTGTGTGTGTGTGTGTGTGTGTGTGTGAGTGTGTTGGCATATGATATAAATGTATTTCTTATAGTAGGTCAGAAAAGTTTGAAAACCACTGCCTTTACATTTGAGTATGAGATGAAAAGAAACATTCCTTGTGTGCGCATTAGCAAGTTTCCTGCCTCTTGGGTGGTGACTCCCCACTGAGTAGATTTCATGGCCCATTATATAACACTTACATTGTTTCCACAGCCACGATTTATTTCTCTCCACAATGCAACCAGAACCCCATTTTCTGGCTCTGGGGCCATGTATTTTGCTTTAAAAGTAACCTTTGTGTTCTTTCCCAAAGACTCTTACCTTCTCCAGATAAATTGCGGCTACCTCTCAATTGTACCCCAAATGCACATCTAGTTAAGGTCTTAGCGGTCATGATTGTGTTTTATTTGCACAGTGTTCCTTTAAACCTTCAACAGGACTGCTTTTCTGCTGCAGATATACTTTTGTAAACATTTTATACAAAGATAAAACTTTGGATAATTCATTTAAATCAAAGAAAAAAATCATCTTGACATTGTAAGAAATGTTCTCTGAAATGAACCTGCCCACATTTCTAGCTGGAACTAATCCCAGGAGATGCTGTTGGCTGGAAGCAAAACCAACACTGTGATAACTTCCTCCTTCTTTGCAACTGAGAACTCAGGTGTTTGAGAGACAACAGAGGCTCTGGGAACAAAGGTATTCACTAGGGAGAACGCTGGAAAGAAGTCATGATGACCTTGGTACTTTCGAGGGAAATATTAGTTTCTTATCGCGGCTGCAACAAATTACTGCAAACTTAGTGGCCTAAAACAATACAACTGTATTATTTTACAATTTTGAAGGTTGGAAGTCTGACACAGGTCTTGCTGGGCTAAAATCAAGGCATTGGCAGGGCTGTGTTCCTTCCGGGTGCTTGCCTTTTTCAGCTAATAGAGGCTGACTGGATTCTTTCCCTCATGGCCCTTTCACAACGACCTTTCCTTCCCTTGCCCCATCTCCTCTGACTCTGACTCTCCTTTCACTTATAAGGACCCATTAAAGATCCATCTCAAGATTCATAATTTGATCACATCTACAAAGTCCTTTTTGTCATGTAAGGTAACACATTCTCAGGTTTTGGGGATTAGGATGTGGACATCTTTGAGGGGCAGAATTATTTTACCTCCCGTGATGATGCAGGTCTAGGAGCAAGAGAAGATGAGGTCGCAAATAATCCTTCAGATTACCTTGATTTGTGATTACGGCATTGATGCTGGTGACATGCTTGCAGAGGAAGGGCAGAGATACTGGAATCATTCACTCTGACACCTGAAGAGTTCAAGGGTTGGCCGCTGTGGCCACCGTGCAGCTTTGTACAGGCCTGCCTTTTCCCTCACGGGCGGCATGCCTCTCTGTTTGCTGGTGAGTGCTTCTTGGCATTTAATATTCATCTGTGCCTCAGAAGGTCTTTATCCATTTGGGTCCTTAAAGCATGTCCTCTATACTGTATTTTTTATCGCTGTTAATTTAAGCTTCTCCCTTCTGCCTGGATTGGAGAGGCTGGGGCTTAAAGGGAAGAAGGAATGGTGTATAAAGCCCACAGGTGAAGTAGGTGAGCTGGGGATAAAAATACCTGAGAGGCTGAAGGCCTTCAAAAGAGATCTTGAATATAAAGCATGTGGCAGAAACTCGGATTTATAAATAAAAGGTCATAGATACAAGCCTGTGAAGGCAGAGGAAAAGAATATATACATTTGCAGACACAGGAAGCTGTGTTCAAGGAGAAGCTTCTGCAAATTCAGTAATGTTCCTCACTGTAGATACCCTGGAGCTCAGTTTGATGTCTAAAACACTCAGTGTGCAGTGGTCAGAAAGGATGTCGTTGACCATGGGATTTAGGCCTGCTTTCCTGCAAGACTGTGGTTTATTAATTGAATGCATCTTGCCAGGCCAAGAGCTTCTGGAATTTCATTCCTCTGTTTCTCTCTCTCTCTCTTTTTTTTTTTCTAATGGATGCGAATAGTTATGGGAAACAAGAAATTGGCAATCATCAGAGGAAATCTGAGGGACACTTGAATTCATTAAGCAGTTTCTAGTATTGCCTCTCCAGGTATGGCAATCCTGTTTTATGGGAGAAATTATTGGGTGGAAGAGACTCTCCCAAGACCTCAGGATTTTAGGGCCCTCAAACTCCAATTCTGTGATTTTTCAAAGCACAGTTTCTCTCTTTAGGATTAGCTTAGATTGCAAAATAAAAATATCTTTAAAAGGATGGAGCATTGCTATCATCCTCATAAGTTATAATAGCTATAGGAAATATCTGCATGACTTAAAGCAGATAAATACAATGATTATTTAATTGTTGTAAATATCTGCCTAATTTTTAGGTTAGTTTCAGAGTCAGTAGGGGTATTTTTGTCATGAATTGCTGAGAAGTTATATGGAAAGTGTAGTGAAAATGTTGCGTTAGATACAAAAGAAGTTTATGTCAAAAAAAGATGGAAATAGGTAGATAATTTAAATTGTGATAATAGAGAGATAGGATTTTTTTCTCAATTCACATGCATTCAAAAGGCCTGGAACACTCCTATTGTGATCATGCTGCTGTTGTGATCGCACTAGGAAAAACAGAGCTGACTGATTCACTTTTGCATTTCTTTTTACATACATACCCTGCTAGATCTAAGACATCAGGGCAAGACATTCAGATCCTGTGTGATCCAGGCAAACTTAATCGGGGAGCCGTGCTGCCAGATCCACATATGTTTCCCGAGAAAAATAAGCGAGATATTGACATGACCAAAAATCTGTGGCATAAGGTTTCTTACCAAATGTCTGTGTATTGAAGGAGTTTCTTGTAGATAGTATCTGTACCCAGTACATCCCCATCTGTGTGTGCTAATCGCGAACTGCACTTGAATCCAGCAGGATCTATTTATTTCCAAAATAACTATGTCTTGATCAAATAGGATTCATGTGTGCCTGTCGTACTGAGGAGACACACAGGGCCGGATGTGGCTCTTTTCCCTGACTGCCTTGATTCAATGGGATCCAGGCATTTTCCAACCGAACAGCTGTGGCTTGGGGAGAATCCAGGTGTTTTTCTCACTGAATATTTGTGGGATTGGCAGGGTCCTGGGTATTTCCTTTGCTTTCTCTTGCTTGGAATTATTATAACATATATTATGTATATGTATTTCAGTGAACTTTGCTTTGTCCCAGGAAGCAGATCAGTTTCCTTTACTTCACACAAAGAGCAATTACACCTAGAAAAATATGGCCTGAATTAACTGCTATTTATCTTTTTCCTCACTAACTTTATCCTTCATGCTGTTTTATACAAATACATGAATATTCTAAAAATCCCTTTCAGTGAAAGCAAGTAGATTTCCTTTCCACACTGAATAATTATCTACTCAGAAGGTGTTGCTTTATTGAATGAGGGCGTCACACCTGTTCCAACGTCCACTTGTTAAGAACCTGTTGGACTTGGCTTTGATTTCTGATTGACGAAGTAAGTCAGCCCCCCTAAATTTGGCAACTCGTAGACCCTGTTAGAAAATGGTGTGTGGTTTTGGTTTCCACATTATACAATATATAGGGAAATTGGAAGGAGTTCAGAGAACAGAAACAAAATGATTAAAGGGTTGGGGAAATAAGGAGCTGGGATTATTTTATCTGAAGAAAAGCTTTCAGGGAAAGCAAGATGGTGTATGTGTGAGTGTGCATGTGTGTGTGCCAAAGACAGAGTCAGAGAAGCCAAATCTTAAAGGCTATGTGTTTGAGCAGGTTTGATTGGCCTTTGTAGGCCATCTGGAGTCTGGTGGAGGGAGTGAGGAGAAGCTGGTCTGCTTTACCAATTACTGGGAAGGAGAATAAGCAATTTAAGAGAGAGAGGGGGGACTTGGCCAGAATCAGGCAGGAATTACTTTAGCTAGGGGTTCTGTCTCAGACCTACTTATATTATAATCTTCAAATGTAGCAAGAATTTTTGTCTACGTAACCCTTACATTTCAGCTTCTACTAGATTTGAAAAATACGATTGGGTATAGTATATCTAAAACTACTTAATGATAAGCCATGTCCTATTTCTCTCCAACTATATGATGAAATCTTGAGGTAAAGTTTTTCTTCGTCTTCTCAAAAAGTCAGAGGCAATAACTATATGTTGATATCAAAGATAGGGACTAATACTCTATAAAGTTTAATCATATTCTGTTGGGCTCAGAAAATACAATGGATGTGTATACAATCTGTTCTCAAAATGAAAAATAGGGAAAATATTATCATCTCTTTTGGACACTTAGATCCTAAGGAAGGAAGTAGATTTGATTACCTATCATGTAATTACCTATCTGGGCGAGATCCCCATCATGTCCAGGATTCTGATTTTAATACTTTATTTTTTATAAATTTTTTAATTTTTTTTATATTTTTATATTTATATTTTTA